>NW_010120507.1:46841-147889 GCF_000699245.1 Pterocles gutturalis
GGTTTGGCTGCCAGTCACCATTGGTACAAAGCTGTGGCCAGCTGCCTCTGATCATTCGCATCATTCAGAAGAGCCACTCTTGAGCTCCAGACTGAAACGCTCACTCTGGCTTTTTAAGCCGTAAGCTTGTCCTGATCCATCAAGGGGCTCGCCTGAGTGGGACTGCGCTGGCACGGAGGCCCCTGCGCTGCATTGCTTCCTCCCTGGGTGCCCTCGCCGGACAGAGTGCTGGCAGGTAAAGTGCTGCCGGAACCGCCGCGCTGCAGGGCTGTGTAACAGCAGGGGAAAAAGGTTGCCCTCTGAAAGGTGGCTGCTGATCTGAGATGCTGTAAGGGACAGGTTTGTCTGTGCACGTAGAAGAGGCACAGCACGGTGAGTCTGGGCAGGCAGGAGAAGAGAGCGGTACTCGATGGACAGCAGTAGATACAGTCTGTAAGATGAAAGGCCTGAGAGGGAAGGGGTGTGGTGAAAATGATCTCTAGTGAATACAGGTCAGATTTTACTATGCTGGAGAACCAGATATCTAAACTCAAATACAGCAGAATTGGACTTTTAGCAGCAGTAGCAATACTAATTTTCTCTACTGGTTTAGGAGTTTGACTGTATTTAATTACAATTCTGGAAGTGCTAGAATACATTAAAGTGTTCTGATATGATTTCTTTGAATCTTAAAGGAAATATTAAAGGAAATATTTGTATCTTTCACCTCTCATGGTAGAAGAAAAGAATGGTTGGTAAAACTAGTTTAAAAATAGGGTGAGGAATCTGACATATTCAGCTGTGTGTACAAAGCCTACCAAATTTGAAAAAGAAATCTAATACACAGTAATGGTGTGCTTCTCAATTTCACCAAAATCTTTACTTCCTGCCTCCTAAAATCTTGAGATATTTTAAGTATCTGTATTCTGAATTCATGTGGTTTACTGTCTGACATATTTTTGAGATTTCCCCTGCAACCAAAAGGTTAAGAAATATGTATTTACATGAAAGATGAGAATATAGTGTAATTTTTTGACTTCAGGAGTTGGAACTTTAAGAAAGACATAACATCTCACATTCCAATGATAAAATACTTAAATAGGCAACAGTAAAGTTAGAAGAAAGTAAAATGGGAAAGGAAAGGGAATACAGGCCTGGAGTTGCCCCCTCTGGGTTATAAAGCAGTTGTTCTCTCCTGATGTTGAATGTGGTAGATCACTGGGGTTCAAAGCTTCTTTGGTGTTCTGTATTTTTACATTGCTTGGTTTATCATACCTTGTGAGATGTCATAATTCAGCTTTGTATCAGGCTTTCAATACCGCTTTGTTCTTTACTTGAAAATAAGTCTTACTGGGCTTCTGAAAGAGAAGATTTTATTTTGGAAGGTTTGCATTTCTGCTTGCTCAGTCAAAGCAGGTTATTTGATGGGTTGGAGTGTCATAAATCCAAATTTCTTTTATTCAGCTATAATATGAAAAAGAAAGAGAGATTGCATCCATATCCTGCTCCAGGATTATCCCAAGGGATGGGGTCCGTTTCAGGAAGCAGTTGTGACACTCTTGAGAGCGAGGGATCACTTGTGTTCCCAGGGGTGAGGGCCAGCAGATTCTGACGGAGTCCCTGGCAGGATCAGGCCATTCGGATTGCGGTGATGTAGGGCTGACTGTAAAGCCTGAAGAGATTTTAGTGAGTGATTTATTTATTACAAACTCCTTCAATAAAAAGCGGTGCTGTGCCTTTAAGCAGCACATGCCGTCCGGCCATCAGCAGGCATCTTTTGCAGGCTGCCGCAGCCTGTGTCTGCAGTCACCCTGCCCAAGTCAATAGCGCGCTGCCACACCTCCTCGGGCATACAGGCTCCCGTGTAGCTTGTTCCATGAATCACAGCAGATGCATAACTTGGCAGGGACCGTTGCTGTCCCTCCCCTCCTTTGCTTCATGCTAACGACAGCCCCCCAGCTCCTGGCCGGCTGAGCCCCCTCCCCCAGCAGGGAGAAGTCATCCGGTGAAGCGATCAGCTTCCCGGCTGTCTGCAGGGCAGCGGCCGCGAGCAGAGCTCCTGGGCGTGCGGGGAGAGGGAGCAGGAGCCCTGCCCAGAACTGGGGGCTGCCATCCCGAGACACAAGCGCATCTGCTAGCTGTTAGTACTTGGCAGAGGGGTTTCTCCTCCAGGGTAGCTCTAGCTTTGGGTAATAATGCTTGTCAGCTACCTGATACTAACGTTGCTCTGCTTTCAGACAGCACGGTTAGCGAGACCTGGGCGTGAGGTAAGCACAGTACGGTCTTGTCCCAGGCGGGCTTGTCGGAGTTACCCTGGCTTTCAACCTGTAAAACAGCTTGGGAATTATTTTTACGTTGCTAGACATTTTAGAATTGCATTGTTTATTTAATGTGTGAAAAGGTATTGTTTTGGTGTAGTTTTGGGGGTTTGTTTTGTTTGGGGGGGGTTGGTTTGTTTTGGTTTGTTTTTGCGAAAGCCTATAGGTGGTTGGGGGGGGTTGGTTTGTTTTTGCGAAAGCCTATAGGTTCTAAGAGAGTCGTTTGAAAGCTTCTTTCGATTTGATATACAATATGCTTTCTGTGAGAGGTTACTTATTTGTGAATTTTTCTTTGCTAACATAAAAAGAAATACGATACTCTTTGCAGCAGTAGATGGTAGTGGTCTGTTCAGATTTTCTAGAAAAAATGTGCACGATTGAAAAAGTTTTTCCAAAAGATGGATTTTGGGGATGTGAGCATGTAAAAACTCCAGGCTTCATTATTTTAATAACATTCTTTTGGGGCAAATAGATTTAATGTTTAGTAGGTGGCAGGGCAGAAAGCACTTTATTAAAAAAAAATGTATGTCATAACATTAAAGAGGGACTTTATGCATTCTTATTACGAGAAAACTTAAGTAATGGAATAGAACAGCCCTTGCTATGCTGTACAAAGTTGCTACTTGATTTACTAGGAGCAGTTTTCCAGATTTTTGCTCTCATCAGAGCAGTTTTTCATCAAGTTCTTATTTCGTACCAAAGCAGAAAATTTCAGCTACTTGTTTTTCATTCAGGAAATAATTCATCAAGCAGAGTACTACTAGATGTAAATACTCCATCTAATGAAGTTACTAACAGAAAACACATTTGATACTCATTCTCCCTTGCTCTAACTGAAATGTGATGGATTGTTGTGCATTTTAAAGGAATCATTGGATAGTTTTGTTCTATAATATGCCTTCCTTAAGTAAATCTTCTGAAAACTGATTCTGCTTTAGAGCTTTATCTTTTGTTAGCCCTGTCATAAGTTTATAGTAGCCTAATAAAGTCCAGAGCAATTACTTTCCCTGGTAAACAAAAGTGGAAGTGAACTGGAAAACACACCTTATCCAACAGTGTGTGGTTGACACTCTCTGTAGCTCATACGTCTAGATATAAACTGTATTTTCCTTTCAGGGTGTTTTAAAAAGAGAAATTGTAACGATTTTGATTCAAGAAAATGTCTTTTAGTGAAATCTTGTGCTGCCTTTGATCTAATTAAAGCAGGGAAAAGTTTTCAGCGGAGGCTCAGGGAATTTAAATGGATTTGATGGTCAGAGCAACTGGAAGCTGATCATTGCCCTCTAGTTGTCACTGAAGTTTTTAACTTCCTGGTTGACTGTTACTGAGCACAGAAAATGATAGATGGACTCACCTTGTCCAGACTGAGGGACCTTAAAATGTATGGTGGCTCATATGGAAAACATTTCTGTCACCACTGCGCGCACATGTGGTCTTCAGAGATCCATATAAAGAACAAACCTAGAGCAGCAGCAGTGTTGCCTGCCAAATTATCCTCGTTAGCAAGTAAAATAAAAGCAATGCTGTGTTCTTACCTGGAAATGAATTTTTGCAGTAAAAGTGCAATGTGGAATGTTTTAGCACTGTGATCCATATGCCAAGTACTTTAGACGGTACTGTTCTTAGTTTTTCAGCAAATAGAGCAGACAGAAGATGAAAAATGGCCTGTTACTTTATCAATGAATCTTAGCTAGTAGGTTTTAGTAGGTAGTGAGAATTTTTCTTCTTTATTATGTTCATATGGCTAATTTTGAATATGATATAATAAAAATATACTGTGTCTGCTGTTATTAATACAGTAATTCTTTGTCCTGTATTGTAAGAGACCACCCGATAACCTTGTGCATTTCCCTACTCCAGCTGCAGAACCTTGGCTACATAAATATTATTTCTCTAGGAAATTACTCAGTTAAGATTTTTCCCGGGGTGGACAGACAGTCAATTGAAAACAGGGGAGTAAGTGAGAAGCCATTTTTGAAAGGAACCTGTATTGTAGTTTTGTGCTCCTTTGTACTGTTCTGTTTACTCCTCTGAATGTTTTAATTGATTTATAGGGTATGTATTTTTTAAAAGTTTTGCTCATAAAAGTGTTAGCTTTTGATAGATTATCAAGTCAATGGGAAGCTGCTTTTCTTGCCAGCTTACTCTGACTGTATTTTAATGCTGCAGAACTTTGGTCTTTCAAGAAATAGAAAATTACAAAAACCCAACTTTTTAGGTTTTTACCCTTACGGTTCTTAAGGAACCACTAACACTTGTAATGTGTGTATAATTATGTTCTGCTTTTCATTTGTTGTTAAGGAAGGACTTGGCATGAAGTCAGTGAAACTGCATTGCATCACTTTTCCATTCAGGAGGGAAATAAGGTTGTATAGCTTTGCAACTTACACCACATTTGCACTGGCCAAGACCAAAATTATTTTTGTATACTTCTTAGGAAATGAGCACGACTCTCTTCATCCATAGCTGGAAGCTCTAGCTGGTACCTCCTTCTAGGATCAGCCTTGTGGGAGGGTCACAGTTCAGCTTCCTTCTCTCTGGGGTGTCCCAGCGCAGCTGAGCTCATCAACTGACTGTACTGCTCTCTTCTCTGACTGAGAAAGGGCTAAGGGGGCATCAAATGAGAAATCCATGTGATGAGGAATTAGAAAGTAAAGATGAAGCAGGTAAGCATATGGGATACTGTGCAGAATGCATGAGGCCTGAACTCCTCATTTCAAAACAATACTTCATCAAGCTTTCTTCCTTCCCAGTTCTTCTCATCTGGTGGTTTGGAATCATCCCTAGCAAAAAAATGGTTTGAGTAGATACATTGGGCTTGGGAAATCTTTGAGCAGTTAGAGAGTGTCTTCTGAGGAATAGCCTGTCCCTGTATTTTCAGGTCTTCCTAAGCATATAATTATTCTTCACTCATTGTCAAGCAGGTAGCCTTTAAAATACTGTTTTCTCAGTATACTTGATAGGTATTTGTATTCTGAGAAGAGACTTTCATCTTCCTCGAGAGTTTAGTTGTTTCAGCTGAATTCTCCTCCCATTGTAGTAGCTCCTTTAATCTAGTGCACCTTGGCCATGGATCAGTGCTGTCAGTACAGGTGTCGGTGAAGCCAGGCACGTGTACTGAAATCACCAGCCTGGCCTCCTCAGCAAAAAGGCAAAATCAAATTGTACAGTTCTGAATTTTGTTTGTATTGTTTCCTATTAGCATTAAAAAAGTTCAGTCTAGCTGACAAAACATATGAACAAAGGGAACTAAGCCTCACATGTAATTTACATGTTGATTTGATCTGTATTTTAATGTGGCAAATAGTAATAATCTGACTAATCATAAAAATACATGAGACATGACAACATAGAGCTATCAGCAGGTTTAAATGAATAAGAACTGGTTTGTAAGATTTAAACTTAATTCTTTTCAGTTCTTGAATAGTGTTTTTTCAGATAACAGGATGTTACAGTTAATATAATTTCAAAAGTTTTGTATAGAAGCGAGATTTTGATTTAAATATATAGATACTATTTAGCTTTAAGAATATCTGAATACTAGATACTGCTCAGTTTCTTCATAAAGCAGTTAACATGAAGTGTGTGGAAGATAATAAGCAATGTCCTCAAAGGTTGTTTTAATATTTTTTTTTTATTATAAATAACATGTTTATTTAATCACAGGTGTGAAATGCTTCCCTTTGGAATTTGGGTATAAAGAGAGTGAAAACATCAAGTTCTACCTGCTACAATGTGTAAGGGAGTCTGAGCAACTTTGCGTCTGAATCTTTGTACGCTACAGAATGTGCTGGTTCTGATCAGCGGCTTGTCAGTTGATACTTGGAACAGTTGTTTTACACAGTGTCCCCGAGTTGCAAGAGCAGGAGTAAACACACAGAAATGCAGAGGACCCTGTTGTCATGAGCCCCCATTCATTTCCACTTTTGTAGTGCCTGGCTTCTCTGCAATATGTAACTTGTCCACAGGAACCAGAGAAGCAAAGCAAACTTGTCAACATTTTAAAAGATCATTGAGTTCTGAACAGGTTCAAGTGTCACAATCCCCACTGCACAAATGCAATCCATTGCAAGAAACTTAAGAGCACTTCAAAGTTCAAAGTGTATTTAACTGGAAAAGTGGCAAAGAAATTGATGACAAACTTTAGAAGATTTGGTTCAGATGCTAATCCAGACTATATACACTTTCCGCTCAAACAAGGTTCCCTATATGGCCAAAAGAAAAAATACTAGTGGGTTACATGAGAATTAATACTTTTAACACTGTCTGTAGGTAAACTAATTTAATTCATGCCTAAAAATAGATAAGGTTTTTTGTTGTTTCAGAAGAGTCTGTCAGACCTGAACCATTTTTCCTGTTCCTAATTATTATCTTTCCTTCCTTGTTAAAGACCTGTGATCCTTATTGTAAGCTTGAAGTTGTGATTTTGCTTCTAAAACTTTGTGTGTGTGCATATACGCATGCGTATATATATATAATTAATTCTGAACTCTGTTGGGCTGTGGAAGAAAAACCTTAATAGAACATTTTAGAAAAACATCTTCAGGGTATGTGTAGCCCTGTGTAGAATTCTTTCCTGCATGCCCAAACAGTTTCTGAGGTTAGCTGGGGAGTGCAGCTCATCCCAGTACAGTACGAGTGGTTTTCCCTTGCTGGTCTCAGAAATAGACTGCTTAAGCAGGAGGACAAAAAAACCAAAACCAGCTTGAGGCCATGGCCCTTTTTACACTGTTTCCTGACTGCCTTTTTCCCATCAAGGAAGAACTCTCTTTCTTCTGACTTGGAGTAAAATTTCTGACCTTACTCAGGGGAATCTTTGGTGTTACATGGCCAAGCCTGGTGCACATGTGCAAAGGGTCTGTCCTTGAGGCATGGGGAGACAGCTAACCAGCAGGTCACACAGGAGCAGGCTGCTGAAATTTCCGTTCATTTGTGTGGAAGGGCAGTGTGGAGAGTGAACCTGGCGATCCTTACACTGCGCGGCTTTACGTTACCAGCCGTATTGGCGTGGCCCTGTTTCCTGTCCTATCTGTGGATTTTGTTCTCGTCAATTTTCCTGTCCTTACGACAGCCGGGTGGGGTAGGAGAGCGCTGTTAGCCAGCTATTACAAATTCCTGGGCTGCAGAGTTAAAATACCATTCAGAAGCTCAGAACAGTTGTCAGTAGGAACAGCTTTCAGATATGCTTGACAGATCAGCCTTTCCAGCACCTTAATGGTTTTGTGTCCTAGCACTATCTCGCAGAAACCAGGAAATGAACTAGTTACCCTGTGTCTGCTCAGTCACCAGGCTAGTCACTGGTACAACTTCTTCAGTTACAGGCAGGGAGCCCACTCAAGCATTTCCAATCTCTGACTTTCATGGGGCCAGCATACAAGAATACATAACTTCTCCCACTGACATACAGACAAAAATAATTTCTCATCTCTGTACCTGAGTATTCCCGTCTGCAAGCCAAGGTTAGTAGGGCTTCTGTTGATTCTCCTGAGAAATTGGTATGTCGCCTTCACTGTATTTTCCCATAAAACTTTACCCTTAGCCCTTCTGTTTACAAAGCATGAGAATGTTTGGGAGCCTTTGTCGACTGGTAACTAAGGAGGGATTGAACCATTTATTTATTTAGCATACATAAAAGAAAGTTATTTGGATTTACTTTAAAATTACCCTATTCTGAGTTAAAAAAACCAGATGGTAATTTACATATGGCAGCAATTGCTGACATCACCAGTAGAACATCTGAAAGTGAGACATACCGTAGTTGAAAAATAATCCTGTCAAATATCCGCAGACGTGGCCAAATTATAAGAATATGCTCTATATTGCTGTTGCTTAAGTATTACAGAACAGGTTTATTCGACCTCTGGCATTCTCACCTCACTCTTTCTAGCTTTATTGTCTGTCTCAGCAACAGGATTAGGAATTTATGCTTTAACAGACTTTGATGTGAACCTAGTGTAGTAGGATGTTCAGTTTAAAGTTAATGACATTCTAGCATAATGACTCAGAATATATTCTTTTACCCTTTGTGTTTAGGTGGAATAAATGTTCTTCCAATTTTATTCTCAAGACTTCTGTAGGGCTTTCAGTTCTTATACAACATATCCTTGCCTATTCTTGTGGGAAAGACAGGACTGAAATATTATCGCAGCGGTGTGTACTGGCAGAAGGCTGTAGGGATACCTTCTTAATAGCTCTCAGATCATAGGCCTGGATCCAAAGCCTTTTGAGTTTGGGCTCTGGTTCAGACTATGCTGAGCTTCTTGTTCCGTGCTATAAACATCTAAAAGACAGATTGAGGGCTACAGTAATTCCCACAGTAATTACAGCATCATGCTCAGCCCTGCCATAGTTAAGCTAAATTCATTAAGTCATTACCAAATAAATGGTTACATGTGATGGATGAGCTAATTTGTTTCTTAGACATGGTTCATAGACCATTTTCTGGAAGGCTGTCCTAGAAACTTGCTGGAGTACTTATTGCATAGACATGTGTTTTGAAGAATATATCATGAATTTTACACCTGGAGATACTATTTTACCTAGAAACTATCCGTTTGCAAAATACTTTATTGTGCTTCATTATCCGTACCAGTTCTCTTGATTTACTTGCTTTTTTTTAATCTTTGCTTTTTGAAGTAATAATTAACTTGAATGCTAATGAATATATTTTTATCACTGTAACGTAAACGCTTTTTCTTCTGGCACAGCGAGTTTATCTTGAATTTCTTAGAATTTTAATATTTGTTCCAAACCTGCTGAGGATATAAATGGAGCAATTAATTTAGGAGGCAGGTAGTTCATATTAGGATGTGTTGAAAGGTATTCACAAACAATAGATAAGGGGGGAATAAAACCTAGTAAGTACAATAAGTCCCTGTAATTGTTTTAAAATCACAACAGTCATTGTATAAATAGGTCTTCCTTCTAAAGAAGGCTTCTTTGGTTTTCCTATCTCTTTATGGTAATGTTACAAGGCTCTGGTTGTTGTTTTTTTTTTTTTTTTTTTAATGCTCTAGTATATAATAGGACACAGGAATGTGTTCCAAGACTCATAAAATCTTTAATTAAAAGAAGTAAGTTCTTGTAAACTCCTGGTGGTTGCCTTTAAGTAATATCACTTCTTAAAACACTTCCCCCCGCCCAGCCCCCAGCGTCTGAGCCTATCTTTCGTTTTGAGCACAGCACTGTGACGTTCTGCGTGTGGAGGATGCACACATTTTAAGGAAAGTAGTTGATTAATAGAATTACCCAGCCTCTTGCCACGAGGGCCTTTCTGGAAATGACACCTGGCATACAAAAGCGGCCGAACAAATGGCCTGCTGTTAAAGTCAGGGCTGGAGTTGGCTCCAAGCTTTCCTACAGGCGTGCTGCTGTAGATGGATTACTTGTGGTACTCGCTGAGCCGTGGCTCAGCCTGCGAGTCGAGAGCTGGAGGGAATTGTGCAGTGATGGGGAACATAAAGCAAATTTTCACTGCATGGTAGAAGGACAGTGGACAGAAGGGGACAGGTATGTGTGACACATGTCGCTGTCCTTACTTGGTCTGTAGCTTTCTTGGTTGTTCCTTCCATATCGCGTACTGTTCATGGCTGCCAAAAGGACAGCAGCAGGGATCAAGCATCGTCCGCTGGTGTGTCTAAGGACCTAAAGGCACCAACACAGAAATTATATCACTGACAGCAGCTACATTGTTTTTCTTTAAAGACCCCTTCTAAATGAGACACATGAAAGGAGAGCATGAGAGAGTATTAAATTTAAGGTTTGCCTGTGTATGTGATTGCCTGAAGCTGTCCATGTGTTTTTTCATGGGTTACCGGTATTATTTTCCCAGCGTGTGGGTTGTGAGGAAGGTTTTATCATGAGACAGAAGTTTTTGACAAATTTCCACTCCCACCTATTTGGCAGACACAGGAGAGTGAGGTGAATTAGGAGTCAGTAAATGAATCCTTCCAACCAGAACTGCTTTTTGACTGCAGCGTAATGTTTGCTTCCATTTTTCATGAGATTTCTTCCCCAAATGTCATGGTCGTGGGAATAAATCCTTTAACATTTTTGAGTTAAAAGAAAAATCCTTTTGTTGTTAAAATATGTCAGTTAGAAACCACTTCTTTCATTGAAAATTTAAAAGGTCTTTCAGAACTGTTTTTGAAAAGATACTGACTAATACGTAAGCGATCACAGGTAAGGGATAACATAGAAGTAGAAAGCTCGGTATTTTAATGCAAGATTGCCTTCTTGCTCCTTGGAAATTGAAATTATAGAAGCAATGGTAAAAACGTGTGGAAATGCTGCATTTTAATCCCCAAAAGTTAATACATTTACCATAAGAAATTACCCACTCTTCGTTCTCTTAGTGTAATAATTTCAGTGTACTTTTGAAATGAATTTTAAGTACCTGCTGCAGAGACAACAAAAGTACATTTGATGACATTCGGTGTACGGAGGGATTACTAACATCTGTACGTGAACAGAGCATTTGAAACACGTGACTCTTGCTTGTAAGTACTTGAAAACTGAGGTTTATTTAGTGCTCAAATGAGCAGGTGAGAGTGAAGTATTCTAGCCAGGGGCAGCAGCTGTTTTGATGTTACCTGTGAGGCAATATCCTCTAGAAAAGCATGAGGACACGGAATAACTATATAAATGACATTGCTTATTTCCTCATTAAATGGAAAATTCTTTGCTGAAATGGTAGGATTGTTTGAATGAATCTGTTGAACTGAAGACAATTTTGTTTAGTATTCGCTTTATATTTTGATACTGAGAACCTCAAGGGGTGGATTTTCTTGGTACTGTGGAGAAACTGGAAGAGGACAAGCGACAGGAGCATAACAGCCTCATGCCATTGAGGACAGCAACACATGCCCCTCTTGTGACATGAGGTGATGACAACATCATTTGCTCTGTGGCTGCATATCATCCTTTTGAAATTTTCAGGTACTCAGGTGATTGTCTAGTATTTCAAGGTTAACTATTCAGCATTATCCCCAGTCTCCCTGATGGAACATACAGCAAATGCTCGTAACACGTTACAGTCATTGAGATGCGTGGTTATTGTTGATACGATGGCACTGGGAGGAACAATAACAGTTCTGATAGTGGAAGTAAGAAAATACCGACTGCACCCAGCTGTCATAGTGTGGGTATTGGGGATTATCTCTGGTAAGACCAAATCAGCAGAGGCTGGGTTGCATCCTGCCTTTTCTTTCTAAACGGCCACAACTTCTAATTGTCAGATGGGAGTGAGAAAGCCTAGGAGTGACAACTTAGTGTCATGATGCTCTATTTGTAATTAGTTTCAAACTATGTAAAAATGGTTAATAACTAAGTAGAACCATGCTTAGGGTAATAACTTAGAAGAAATTAGAAAGATGAGTAGTCTTATTTTTACCTGTAGTAACTTCTCTTCACATAGCTGTGTCAATACCAAGAAGCTTTAAAGGAACCTTAGTCTCAGTGAGTATCAGGGCAGGAAACTGTCAAGTACAGTTCTGGTTTCTTCTTTCTTCTCACTCCTAACAAACTACCTAAATATCACACTATTTATAAAAGTGATAATAAATGTTATTTGTTGGAGATGGGGTTTTTTTCTGTCCATTTTTGCTTTAGTAGTGGATACATCGAGTCATTAGACTAACTTTAGTTTTGTCATTCTGGCTGCAGTAAATTCTACTTGTGAAAAAAGAACCATCTAAGTCTTATCTAGTTTTCCCAAAGGCAATTTTAGGAAAGAAGAATGAGTAAGTATCTGTTTAGAAGACAAGATACAGTGTACTGAAAAAGTAGGAGTTACTTTGAAAAATCCAATACATTGTTCCATGTTGTCAGAAGTCAGTATTGTGATGCACAGAAGTCCATTAGTCCTTGGCAGTTGTTGTAGCTCCAGCTGTATGTGCAACCCTTCATTTTAAGAATTGATTGAGAGCAGATGAGATCAAAAGTTAACCTTTGCAGCTGTTTCCAGCTGCTAAATAAGCACCGAAGAGCTGGTGAAACTGTGTTTTAGTGAAGGAGAAATGCTTCAGAACTTGCAAGAAGTTTTCACTGTTCTTGCTCGAGTTTCAGGACTGGGTTCTACTCTCTGTTGAAGAGAAAGCTGGGAATACCTAGCAAGCAAGTTAAACTTTGTAGAACTTTCACATCTCCCTGTAAAGGATAAGAAGATAGTTCTTGGATAACAAACTGCTGTTGCTAGAAAATGCCAATACTTCTCCTTCAAGTCAGAAGGAAATTTTTACTTTACAATAAACAGCTTGGCAAAATTTCAGAAAGTAAGAAGCCATCACTATTGGTTAAAATGTTGTTTGCTTTAAGAGGGTTTGGCCGTGGATCTATAGGAAAGTAAGGCAGTGACCTGAAAAACAATCAGCCTTGTGGAAACTATTGGGAGGCTTCATTGGGGAGACATTGCAGGGAAGCAAAGGTGGAGGATCAGCAATGGGAATGTCAAGGTGAAGTCTTGGCTGAGATGAAGATGATGAAAGCCAAATTGTCCCTGCTTTAAACCTGTCGTAAATGGGGTTTTCTTCTTAGAAACCTAGGGTTTAGGAAAGAGATGTCATTAGCCAAATCCTGCTGCCTTGATTAAATGCAAGTTTTCCTATATGCATTGCACAAATAGCTGTACAGTGGCTGGGTTGTAAATGCATTGGTTGGGAAGATCTGGAAATAAATGTGGTATCCTGCAATATAAGGAAGGAAAAAAGAATCTGGTGTGGGGTATATCTAAAAATAACAAGAGCTGGCTAAACTCTGTGCAAACCATTTTAAAGTTTAGAATGGCAGTGCTAAAATTCAGGAGTAGTGCTGTCCCTTTTTCATTCACAAACATGCTGTGGCATTGCAAGTTTTTAATTTATTTTTTATATAAATTTGGTTTTGAAACATTGTCAAAAGGTGGAGACTGGTGAATGGTCTGTGTGTAGTTCAAGGAGTGTCCAGGCATGTGCCTTGTACCAATTAATCACAGCTCTGCCTGGGTAACAACCTTCTGACGCGGGGCGGAAAAATCAAGCTATGTTTCAGTCTGGATGTTTAATGAAACCAGTCTCATGGAAAGTTAGGTTGTAAGCTGGATGAATATTTAATTAGGAATACTGCATGGCAGGGAAAGTGTTATGGCAGCCCTACTGTTCCTCATGTTTCCAGATGGTAAATGTTCTGGGGGGTTGAAGTGCTCTGTGTGCCATCGCTGGTGGGTAGTGTAAGTTGTTCTGTCGCTGTATGCCTGTCATCTGTGTGGTGATGGCTCTGTATATGGCTTCGAAGGGCTTGCAGCAGGTGAGTTCTCGGGCCAAGCCAAAGACCAAAAGCAGTATTTTGCAGCTGTATGTTGAAGAAAATTAAAGTATGTGATTATGTATTAGCATTTTATGGTATTACAGCAATTATTACAGGATTATCTCAGTTCTCCTTTTTTGGCTTTTTTTTTTTTAACCTCTATTTTTTTAATTTATCTGAAGTACAAAGGATGTTTATATTTAAGTCAAAAGACTGAGTCAGTGTTGTGATCATTTTCCTGGGTGTCATCCTGTTTGGTAATCATGACAGTTACAGTAACTAGTGAGGACTAGAATTTCTAACTTTTCAACATCAGCTGTGATTAAAAATGAAACAATGTACCACTTAAATTTGGGTGCTCCTTTATCAGAGATGTGCCGTGTTCAGTGAAGTACTTGAACATGTTCACAGCTTTAAGTGAACCCTGAAGTAGTGTGCATGAGTTTCGTGCTCAGGTGGGACTATGATGAGCATTACTCTTTGAGGATGGTAGGAATTTCTACACAAAGCAGTGGAACTATGTTTCCAGCAGCGTTAAGACCACAGCGTTACTGGTGGCTAAGGGAGAGTTAGGAATAAAATAAATTATGTGGGACTTGCAAGCATGATTGTAAAGGATTCTTTCTAAGTTTCTATTTCTTATGCAGAGTCTTGAGACCCAGTTGTTGTGGTAAATGACATCTTCAGATGTCTAATTTATGAAAAAAATAGTTTGGTCAAGAGTTCCTGCCAGTGCAGATACTGGGAAGTAACATTTTTTGCAATTGACTAGTAGTGCTGGGATTGATAATGGAGATGTTGTTAAGAGGGACTTTGTAGTGGTGTTTAAAAATTAAGTCATCACATCTGTTCTTCCTGTTTAAAAAAACCCTTTTCTTCCTCAAAGGAAAAAAAAAAATAGGCTCAAATCTACTCATAATTTTATGCTTGGGAGAAAAAACTATTTAATCAGAATTCAGTAGTTCAGTATGAAAAATATCAGAAGCTAACCAAGTTATAACTGAAGAAAAAGTTCATGGCTTTTATTGCTTTGATAGTTAGTTATTCATTGACTGAGTCTGTGGTAGAAGCAGCTCTGCTTGTCCATACAAGAAGCAGTGTTCTTTGGTTAACTGACCCTCATTCGCTGTTGATTTCTGGTACTTTAGAATTAATTAAAGCCTAGCCCAAAAATGGAAATAAACAAGATGCATCTTTTTTGTAAATTTGTCCAATAGTTCAGTACTTAGTATTATAAAGTATTGCTTTCAGGAAATTCTTTTATACTTGTATATCCCCCCCCCCCCGCCCCTGGGGGAAGGAAAAAAAAAAAAGACAGTTGCCATGATTTAGTTTAGGTCTATGAGAATATTAAGCCTTTGTTTCAGAGATCAGGTGATGTATAATTAGTACCGTTAATATATTGTTCATTCACTAAATTGTCAAACTTACAGATTTGAAGAGCTATTTAATGTTTTCTTCTGATCTGAAATAATTGTACCATAATTACGGACCTCTGTGACGTCATTGTTGGGTGCTCCAGAGGGTTACAGTGGTGGTGGCAAAATGGTTAAAAAGTCTCCCATAGCTTTTTGAGGGGAGGGTGTTTAAGAGGGAGTGGGGTTTGGTTGGTTTGTTTTAAGATTCAGGGCTTCTGGAGGACAAGAGTGAAAATTCAGCATACTATCCAGCTAATGACTATTTTTTTTTTAGGTACAGTTTACCTCCCTACAGATTTTGGTTTCAGTTTTCTGTTGTTAACGATTTGTAGGCAAGCCCGCTGACAGCAGAGACGTTCTCTTCAATGCAATAAATACCTCTGGGGTTTTTGCGTAAAGCATGGATCACAGTTCTGTGTTTTAATTTACTAATAGCTGATATATGCTTATAACGGTTGTTACATTCGGTAAGCCTTGGCATGTCTTAATTCAAATTATTGATCACATTCAACATTTCTCTTAAGACATTTGGAGGGTATACAAGTGTCGATCACTGCAATGACATTCGGGTAGACCTACAAAATTTTCTCAGCTAATTTATGTAAGAAATTTCGTACTTGGTTGGTCCAAACATATCATTTTGCTGGAGTTTTTCTGTTTGGTTGCCTATGGGGATGTTGACATAGAGGTACACTTCCCTTGTGTATCTCTCCCTCTTGCCTGCATGTACATTATGGACTTACGACTTTGAAGCTATTTAAACCGTGAAGAATTAATACACGTGTAATTGCGATACAGTCTTTCTAGAAAACTAGTAACAGCTGTTTTTCTATTTTAAAATACTATCCACGTGCTTACCAATGTATTTAGATGTACGTATAAATGTAAGCATTTGTCTCTTTGTGGTCTCTTTGCATTTCCTCAGAACATACCATTTGAAAAATAATTCCCGAATCAAAGACGTTCTTTTTCAGTCATTCTTCTATGACTTGTTATTGACAAAGTGTCCTTGATGTGCTGTTGGTATTTATTGTGTCCCTGACACCAGTAAACATCAACTACTGATTTTAATTGTATTTCATAGCCTCTCGTGGATGGAAAATGCACTGTAATATTGCTTTTCAATTCAGTAGACACAATTTTTAGTGGATTGCAGCCTTGATGTGTATTTGCATAGGCTGCATAAAGCCCAAACTACAGACCACAGTTTGTGAAATCATGTCAGCATGTTACGTATTATCAGATACACAAACAGATTTCTTCAGCAGTTGGGTGGCTGGATTGTTCTTGGTTTTTGGTTTTATTTTTCTTTTTTACTATTATCCTATGGAGTGGTTTCTACTAGGGATCTGTCGAACTTTTTCAGATTACGAGCTGTGGAAGCCTTATAGTTTATGATCAGAAGTCAAACTAAACTTTGTGTCCTTGAAGCACTAAAAAATGTGACTAAATTTTTCTCCCTGGTATTTTTTCACATTATTTTTACTTTTTTGTCTAGACAAAAAAAATAGAACCATTAATAATCATACTGGAGTATAAGAATAGAATTATCCTTGTGGGTAAACATGGCCAACTTTGTTGCAAGTCACCCTAGCTTTCTTCTAAACCTGACGGTTTCCGTCTTTGTTCCTTTTTTATTTTTTTTTTTTGCCTTCTGTCCTTGAAGGTTCTGAGATAAGTAGTTACATTTAGGAATATGCCTTTGGTTTGGAAATAAACCTACAAAACTTGGATAGTCTGAATATTTGACAATTTCCCAGAAAATGTGTAAGGTCACGAACATCTCTGTAAGGCCCTTTGTGTTTTCTGTTTAAAAATGGGAGTAATTTTGGAAACAGTTCTACAATAGCAACCAAGAGAAAAGGCAAGCTTCTGATTTATTTTTTTTCCTGATTTGGAATGTCATCAGAATTGTTCTGCTAGCTTCAGTTTCATCCTATCAATTAATTTCTGTAGTGTCTTTAGATTTGATGGTACAGGCAGACCCTGGTTGAAGGGGTCTTGCTCATCTGGATCTTCTGTTGTCTAGTTAGTCAGATATTTCAAATAAAGCTTTTCTGAAGTTGTGATGTTTTACAACCGTTAATTTCTGTATGGATTCTCTAACAGAGGTAAGATGGGCTTATGCTGTCAACTTTTCCTGACTGGGAGTGCTAGTGGGATCACTTTTCTCTGCAATAATCTCCTGGTATCAAGAACTGTGGTGCCCATCTCGAATGTATAGGTAAGCCATTAAAGTTTTCATTGTGTTTAAAACTGGTCAGATCTTAAAACTTCCCCTTGACTAGTCCCTGTTCTGCCATATATTTCTTATCTTGCCTTTGCTTTACTTACGCGGTAGGAAGCTTCTGCTAGGGTCTGTAGGTACGTTAGCATCACAGAGGTCCTGCTCAGCCAGAGGTGTTCTGCCTTGGTCAACTCTGCTTCCTGGGAATAGCTACAGCCTTAAGGTGGATTGCTGTACCTGGCTGACCTTACTTTTCTCATCTGTTAAAAGATGGGTAACACTGAATTGTTAGGTGGTAGAATGCCTACAATGAAAGCTGTATGCCATGACATTCTGAAAAATATTTCCATTTTCGAGTCCTGCATGCCACTCACTTCTGCCAAATTTACCTTCCTCTGGGAATCCCGAGGTAAAACGAGGGAGTCTCAAGCCACAGGGCAGCATCAAAGTGTCCACAAATAGTCTTAAAAATTGCTGGTGTCACTAATCCCTTATTAGATATAATGAGGCCCTAAAATTTCTTTTTGAATTGCCTTCATTAACTTGAGTCCTGTGTAACTTGGAGAGGCAGATTTTAAATGTCTTTGTTAACATAGCAAGAGAGGTTATTAGAGGTTAATCCTTGAAGCATGACATTTTCCAATGCAGCTATAAATTTATTTGTGTATGTTAAAAATACAAATGGTTTAAAGTTCAGCTCCCTTACAGTCTGTCTGGAGCTTAACTCAATGCACAATCGTGGCAGATTTCCAGATGGTGGTTGTGCCAGGCTACGGAGTTGGTCTCCCTGTAGCGGTGAAGCTGAAACCATCTGACTCCACGTACTTGAAGCCAGTTCACTGCTGAATTGGCAGCAGTTGCGGTCAGGCTCCAGTTGTAAGAGAATGCTTTGTTACTTCCAAGTTTCCCTTTCCGTGAAGAACACTTATAAGACCATAAAACTAACTGTGTCTTTCTAAGACCTATCATGGCAACTTGGTAAAACAGCATCTAGTTTTCATCCGAAGAGCTAGTGGTTTCCAGTTATGTAGAAGACTAAAGCAGTATTTCTTTGTCCTCTGGCTTGTTTCCTATTGCTGTAAGCTTTGTCCCTTCTGAAGAGCGCTGGTCTGCATCAACGGTGTTGAGAGTTCAGTGTGTCCACTGGTTTGAAACGTGGAGACATAACCGATGGGAATATCTGCTGCAGCGTGCTTCAGCACTCTTGCCAAAAAGGGAAGGAGAAAAGCGCCGCAGAGGTTCAAGCCCACACTGTGTGTGAAGTGGCGCAAGTTGATTCCTTCTTCCGGTAAAGCCCATCCTCACTGGTTTTGTGGATGGTAACAGTGCGTGCTAATCCATTTGCAGGACTGTCTGACTCTACAGGAAATTCCCTATTTGTGGCTGCCTTTGCCCAGATTTTTTTAGGCATGTACAGCAGTGGCATCACAAGAGATGACCACACGTGGCTTCCTTCCCAAATGGAAGGGCAGTGTGTTTGTTAGCTTATTTCAGATAAACGCGAGGGAGAGAATCCCTTCTGTTCCTCTTACTTGAAAATGTAAAGGGTGCAAAGAAGACAGATGTCTTTTACTGAAAACAACTTTATGTGTGAGGAGGATGAGAATCTGTGCTTGTATTACAGATCTGGACCTCTTTGGAAGTACTGTTTTGCATCCTGTCGCATCTGTTTTTCCCCCCTTAAGTACAGTAGGTTTAGAATCGGATACAAGAATTGGATTTGGATGGGACAGCCAGAGTTTTTCCCTTCCTGCAAGTCATGAAGGACTTGCAGTAGGAGTAGCGTGGGAACTGAAGGCAATTGGGTGGTAGCTCTGTGCCCCGAGGTTTTGGAGGCTGAGAACACTCACTGATCATGAGACGTAGGATTTTGGTGCAAGTCTTCCATTAATGTTAACCTTTTGAAATTTGGAATGCAGGCTTGTGTGGCCCCTCCCCTGCAGCAAACCTTTCTTGCCTTCCACAGGCTTCTCTTGCTGAAGTTCTGCAACAACTTTTGTCCTGTGGGACTGTCTCCCAAAGTGCTCGTATGAACCCAGATGGACAGAGGTGTGCTGGGGAGGAACAAAAGACTAAATAAATAAATAAATAGAAGGTTTACTTATGTTTTTAGCCCTTATTAAATGTTACAGAGATTTTTTAAAAAGTAATCTTATTTCTGTATCTAGTGGAGTAAGACTGCATACAGTTCTGTGAGAATTGATGGGATGATTGAAACATTTGTGTAGTTCATCCGGTTCCATCAGTTCATTAGAAAGGTTGGAACTTTCTTTTGAAATGTACTGAATAAGGGAGAAGTTGCTTTTAAAACTTTCAGAGTTCTTTACATATAACTTCCTCAGATTTGAGTTTGAATTTAGAACTTTCTAGCAGCTAGCAGGCCAGTTAATTTCTCTGAGATCATGTGCAGAGAGTATTGCAGCTTAAATAAATCTTTTGAAAAATACAGTGTGGTTAATACGCAGGTGAGAATGCTTTGGGTTTCTTACAGGTGCAGAGTGGAGAATACTGAGGAGAGGTGGAAAATTAGTATGCAAGAGATTTGTATCTGTTTCCTATTTCTTTTAAAATTCTGCTGCCTGGGTGGAGCCTGAATCCTTAAATCTCCATTCTAGGGGTGAGGGAGAGGTCTGAATCCCTGGGATAGCTAATGGCAGGTAGCAGATGTACCTGTTGGACGCGCATCCTGGCAGAGCAATGGAGTAGGACTTGCAGAGCAATCAGGCAGAACTGAAGGTATTAGATTTTTTGATAGCGGTATGTAATGCAGTCTTATCAAGGTCTCATGCTCAAAGTGAGCAAAAAAGTTCAGTTATTTATCAAAATTTATCAACCTATTTATGAATTTCAATCTAAACTTAAATGAAGCTAAAAAGAGGGGGGAAGGGAAACATTCCGAAGCAAATTAAAAATGAAACATGATACTTACGGTGTAGTTCTGTGGATTGTTGAAGGTTGGCTAAAATTGTAATCAAATATATGCTTCATTGTAAAGTTTTGGTTCACTTCAGTTTGAAGCAGTTTTTGCTCTTAAACCATTATTAAAATCCTCACTTCAGTTTTGTCACAATACTGATGGTGTCTAGGACTGTCCAAATCTGAGAACATAGAAAAATTCCGAGTGCACGTATGAGTTCTACACCATCATGTAAGCAATGTGAAATTACTAAGATGCTCATATGTGTATTGTAAAGTAGTGTATTATTTTTGTGGCTGGAAACATGAGCTATGTACATGTCGCGAGGACTTTCACTCATATTCTCCTCACATTCTCCTGAGCTCACAGAGCCGTGTATGTTCTGAGCCAAACCCAGCAGTTCTTACCCAGGCGAGACTCCTGCTGACTTCACTGACTTAGTGGGAGTTTTGCCTAAGTAAAGACTGAAGGGTTTGGATCACCAAACTTAGGACATAAGAGTTTTCTATAACCTTGGGCTGAGTTGCACAGAAGACGGTGTTCGAAGGAAAAAGGAAATACACTTTTTTTCTGCAATAATTTCAGCCCTGCTAGTGCTGAAGTTAAAAGTGTTCCTTTTGAGAAAGTCTGGAGCTGGGGACGTTAAGAGTTATATTTGGAATTCTTTGCACTTTACTGCCAAGTTTAAGGAGATACTCTTCAATTAATTTGAGTAAGTATTAGTGTGGTCGGTGTTTTTGTCACGTGGTAACAGAATAGATGTTCTGTGAAATATAACAGTGTCCTTGCTTTCTCTTGCTTTAAGTTTAAAAAAGAATGACAAATATTCCACAAATATAAAAGCCATGAACCAAATCCGGGAAGCTTTTTATTTATTTACCCAATAGAATAAATGTACAAAAAGTCCATCTTACAATTATTTACTGCTTACAACTTATTTTAAAAGCTTTTCCGATAAAATGCAATTAGAACAGTTTTCCGTGTCCCACTGTTTATTGCCCAAGTACCGAGATGAGCATATAGTTTTTACACAGCAGTGCAAAATAAGCTTTCAATATTAACTAAACAGAATGTTAGTGTTTTACACCCACTTTTCCCTGGTGCTTGTGTCCAAGCAAAATGCAAGATACTGGAGAAGCAAGCCTGGAGTCCTTATGTAGCAAAAATGTAGCAGTAGCATCTTCCTAGGTATTTGTACAATGCAATTGATGAGTTCAATAGGAGACCTGGAATTTTTAATGTGAAATTAGTTCTTGTGCTTCTATGCTCGTAGAGGCTGGATATGTCATAAATTCAGCCTGTTGAAATGTTAGGAATCGCATGGGAGTTTTTGCTTTTCTAGGAAGAGCAGTTTATCTGCTCTCTTTGTTGGTGGTTAGATGAGGTAGCACAGTAGCTCTTCTCTGTGGTGTTCTGTGTAGTGCTGGAGAACGTGAAGGAACATGGAAACAGGATGGGGAAACACTGGTGAGACCTCACGCTGAACCCTGGCGTCCTGAAAGCCTGCCTCTGGACAGCAGTCCTGCAGTGTACCCTGTGGCCAAAGCCAGGAGGGAGGGGAGGCTGCCAGGGAGGTCTGGAGCCACGCAGGACTGTAGGGAGGGAACAGAAGGGCTGGATCCCAAACCGTGATGGTTTATTCAGGCCTCCAGATGTCATAGTCCCTTTTAAACAGTGCACGTCAACCCAAACGCTTTGGTAATGTTGGGCAGACTTTGAAGATTTTGTGTCATAACTTCAAAGTGCTGTTAACTTTGCTCTAGGGTAGAGAGTAGAATATTTAGGCTCTTTCTTAATTTTAGCATCAGGTTTTTAAAACTCTGCGATACGACACTTTTAATACTGAGACTGTGTGCATTGTATCCAGAATAATAGAAGGTGTTCTTTGGGAAAGTAATCTTCACATACAGGCAAGCAGGCTTACATCCTGATTTCTTTGAATTCTCATCTTTGCGTAGAGATTTTTGATAAATAGATAGTAAAAAACAGTGTGTAGTGACTTTTTTATAGCTTCCTATGAAGTGGTGGTTGCAATCTGGGATAAATTCTTCATAAAGAAAGAATTTTGAAAGTACTGTAGTCAGTACATAGTAGTCCAAATTCTGTGGTCTTTATAAAGTTTCCTGATCCTACGTTTTTCAAGTCTGTCCTCCTTGCATAAACTCCTTGAATTTCCTGGTTATTGATCCTGCTCGGTGTAATGGAAGAGGAGAGAATTACGTTTCCTCCTGTCCTGTTAACTGTGTGCGTGAATATCTGTTTGGCCTTACGCTGCACAACACGGAGTGGTGGAAACTCTTGGCTCTGCTTCATATACAGACCAGAGAGCAGTGGAAACTCCTGGCTCCGCTTCGTGTTAGTTTGCACTGACACTGGATTGTGGAATCTTCTTTGTAGTCTGACAGGTACAGTGGTCCGCACTACCACGTGGCTCACCCTCACTTCTTGAGCAGGAGGGACATGGGCAAAAACTCATCTGGACTGATCCTGCAAAGGTCTGGCAATTTTAAGACTGTCAAGCAGAATTTTCCAATGAAGGACAAGGACCTCACATTGTAACTGTCATTACCTGTGCTTTATCTGTGAAATAACAAGACAATTTGAAGACACTTTAAAAGAAAGTGTTTCGTTTAGTTACCCCTGCTAGTAGTGATTACATTGTCTTTGAGTTGTCGTTTGTATACAACACACAAGTTAGTTCTAAGCTATGCGATTAAAAGCTGGATTGCAAAATGTAAAATCTAGCTTAAATGCATAATTATATATCCATAAAGAATGAGAATATCAGGCCACACCCATCAGTCAATCAGTACAAAGTAAATCATTTCTGCTTTTTGGCAAAAATGGTGATATTTGGGAATGGGTGTTAATTGTTCAGGTAGCAGAGGTTGATACTCAGTGATGCTTGGTGAACCAAGGAGAATAAATAAGACTTGGAGTTACTCTCCAAAGTGAGAGGACAGGTCTTGGAAAACTATCTGTTAATCTACAACTTTGACATTAAGACTCTTATGTAGTCCTGTCTGCATTTAGAAATGTGAGATTACAGATTTTGAATTGAGCAGTAAGTAGAATAAGAGTAGGTGATATGCTTTATATTCTGATACTTTGCCAGGACTGAAGTTAGTGATTGATTTAATGTCAGAACTAGAATTTACTTAAGGAAATAAATGCATTCTAATTCTTAACTGCTGAAGCATACTTATAATTTCATTCTTTTAAATTTTAATTAATGTAACTCCAGGTGGTCAGATGGTTCAATTACTTGCACTTGCCTATGCTTACTGATTCCGAAAAGGGTGGTAGTGGGGCGAAGCAGCCTGGCATTAGGAAATAGTCTTTGCCTAAAGTTTCTCTGTGTCTACCATTCCATGTATTTGGTGATTTTCTCTAAAGGTTAAAATCACACTTGTAGTCAGTGTTACAGTAATATAGTTTCTCTCCAATTAACGGTTTTAAACCATTAGGACCTTTCAGCAGTGCCGGGGAAACTGTTTTCTGTAAGTGGTTTGTTTTAGAACTGATGGCTAGCTTGATAATAATAATGGATTTTCAACTGCATCAGAGATAAGGAAAAGTTTTTGAATTATAGAAAGAAGTATTTCAATTTTTATCTGACAGATTAGAGGTTTTCTGGGGGTAAAATTAACAAGAGAATGTGGCTTGCTACGCAGTTTACCCTGCAAATCTTAAGAAAAGGTCTTAGGGTTTACTGAAAATTGTCAGCAGCTTGTTGTGAGACAGTAGCCGCGCTAAATGAGTCCTGATGGTAACTTTTGCGTAAACATTTCTTAGTGTGTCTCGTTTGTTGCTCAGTGGCACTTTGGTGGTAAAGGATGGTGAGTCTTCATGAGAATGTTTACCCTAACTTTCTTCAGTTTCAAGTTCAAACAGATGTGTACTGTACAAATGTTGGGTGTTCACTCTGCAGTTAAGTTCCTATTTGCTACTTTTCACACGTTGAGTGTTAAGTACTTACAAACGCAACAATCTGCTGCAACCAGTGTAAAATTTCATAAAAGGCTGGAAGATCCTTCCATGCTGCCTCCTGAATAGTTGATGAAAGGTGTCCTGCATGTGAACTATCTGTCCTGTTTTTTCTTTTAATTCCTTTCTTTCACTAAAGCTGAGATTGAAGGGCTTACAGATACCAAAGGCAATTTCTTCAGCAAACTCTTGAACACCAGTACCAATACCTCCTTTAGTCAGGCTTGAGCCATGGAAGTGGCTTGCTTCATTTCCTTTATCTTTAAAGTTTCAGCAGATACTAAGCTTGCAGTCACAGTAAAGAGAACTCAGAATTGTAGGTCAAATACTTCAATTGCTGTAAAGGATTTAACCAGACTTTAAGCCAGTATCATCTACTTAGTTGTTAAAGGTACTGGAAATCGTAGATGGTTCCACTAAGTTCTTCTTAGCTGTTCTTTTGTAGACAATCCCAACAATTGTTATGTTAGTGCAGACTTCACTTTTCACTTGACAATAAATAGTATATAGCACAAAAGAGATTGTTAAGTTGTACTGCGTTTTTTGGAAGCTGCAACAGGTTTGAGACATGCATTCTGGAAAAGTAGAATAGGTTGCTGGGTTCTTAGGCATTATGAACGTGCATGATAGTAGGAGGTAAGCAAAATTGCCAGGAACGTGTCAAGTATTGAATCTTGGTTTTACTAAGGATTCAGCAGGTAGTAGAAGTTTAAATATATTGAAGGGGGTTTTATTCCAGAATAGTTGATCATTTGCTTCGTAAGCGTGATCACAAGGTGGATTGGTTATGCGTGGTATGCCAGTTCCACTAACATACCCTGCAAAAATGAACCAAGCAGAAGCACAATGAATTCATTGTAATTTTTGTGCGTTTGTTTGTCAGTTCTTGCATTTCTTGCCCAATCCTGCCAGACATTGTGGATTTGGAAAGAGAATCATGACTACAGTAACAATATTGGTAATTTGGCTGAGTTTGCCTCCTATACGGGTGTTCCAAGAATTGTCTCTTACCCACAAGAATCAGTGATGGAGTGCTCTGGTCTGCATTCACTCCTCAAAAGAATATACTGAAAGAGCAGGTGGGTGTGAGTTAACAAGTGGTTCAAGGTTAAAGAGGCAGTAATATTAAAGATTTTGCAGTTTTCCCTCTACTGACTTCCTTTTGAGAAGCCTGTGATTTCTTTTTCTTTTTTTATTACTGCTCTCTAAGATTTGCTGAAATTACAACAGTGTTCTTGTTGAAAACTACCATCTTCTGTTAGAAGCAATGACGTTTATCTGCTTGTGTAGTAAATGATGTCTTCATTTATTCCAGAAAATAAACAATTTTATACTGTGAGATGACAAAAGCACTTGAGAAAGAAACATTAAAGCAGTGAAGAACTGCCTTCATAAAGTGGATTTTTTGCTAGAATTTTGAATGCGTCCTCATTAAGTCAGAAGGAGTACATAGAGCTACGATGGTATTTCATTATTTACCCTAATACTGCATCTTACTAGTCGTTCTACAGTAATTTAAATCAACAG
Organism: Pterocles gutturalis; assembly: GCF_000699245.1. Taxonomy (NCBI): domain Eukaryota; kingdom Metazoa; phylum Chordata; class Aves; order Pterocliformes; family Pteroclidae; genus Pterocles; species Pterocles gutturalis. Next base: position 72,495 of record NW_010120507.1, read on the forward strand.
ATGAAATGTAGTTCAAGAAAAGGGCTCAACTAGCATAAATAAAACCAATTGTGTTCCTGTCAGGAGATGGACAGCAGAACTGTATTTAGTTTGTACCGATGTAAGAAATTAGGGTGATAAAACCCTATGCAGTATCTTATGGAAGGAGGAAGTGGCTTTTTTATGGTAAAATCTTGGGGCGAGTTGATTTTACAACTCACACTCACATACCCACATATACTCTGAAACACCAAAGTGGTTTGGCTGGATCGCTTCTGTGCAACACGGAGGGCAAGGAACGCTGGCTGTCCACTCCTCGCTCTGTCTCCTGGCTTGGCTCTGGCTTGGTGAGGAAGACTGAGGTTTTCAACAGATCTCTTCTCACCTAATAGCTATTCATGAGTGACTTTTTGACTCAAAAGCTCACTCCATAAATCCAAGGCAGAATTGCTGCACACTGTCCATTTTTTCTTGTTGGGGTAACTTCATGGCAACAGTCCATCTTCCTGTTGCTCCACCAGAAAGAGGTTGGTAGATGTGACCTCCTGTAGCTGTGCTGCCCTGCGCCTTTTGCCAGAGTCTCCCACTGGCGAGTCATGATGCGGTACAGGCTTTCTGGTCTTGACAGTAAAACTGAGGAGCACAATGCTTATTGTAATGAACAGGACATTTTTTTAAACTGTTGCTTTGCTGCTTCTTCTGGAGCTCATGTTTCATCCGTACCAATCTTAATGTGTTTGATACAATTCTCTAGACAGGCTTCTGTGTCGTTGTGAAGATATCACTCAGTCATTCAGGGCTATAGTGGACATCTGTGAAAACATTATGAAGACACTCTATGTCTTACTGTCTTTTGGAATATTTCAAGAAACTGCTTTTGTCGGAGTTTTTACAGTGCATTCTCGAGACATAATTCAACAAATGAAAAATAATTCAGAATTTTCCATAGGAATAGAATCACCTGCCAACCATCAGCTGGCACCAGAATGAAGACTAATCTGTGCGTTTTGCTTGCTTATTAAATTCCCTCATTGTATCTTCTGATGATCTAATTACAAATATTTTAATTGATCTCTCTACCTTAAAACTGATTTTCCTCAGCCAGCACTGATGTCTTCACAATCTCTTCTAATTTCACAACCAGCCTGTTGTCACTAAAAACACAATGCGGTAGTGTTACGCAACATACTTTTAATTCCTTTACGCTGTTTAAGTAGTTTCCTGGCTACAGTAAATTTTATTAAAACAACATTGTACTATCTGTCTTTCATTACAACTTTTAGAGTTTCACCTGAACTGAGCTATCAGGCAAAGTTTTCATCTATTTTATTTAATTTTTTAATGATATGGATGTTAAATGTAGAGGTAAGCAACACAAACGCAGTCCAGAGTGTTCATGTGGAAATATATTTTTTCTTATACGATGAGTTTTCTGTATTGCATGACTGCAGACACACGCTGGATAATAACATAGCCATAGTTAAAATAATTATTTTCATCGAATTCGTGATGGCTTGTTGATGGCAATTTATAGCCCTTCAGGTATTTTGGCATAAGTATATATTGCACGTTTTGATAGTGCTCCCTGATTCTTTTAAGGACTAGTGAGTATGTCATCCTGTGACTTTCTGGTTCCAAAGTTATGTAAAATAAAACTGCTTAGAAACAGTTCATTTTCTGTTCAGGTGAATTTTGTATGCGTAAAGACCCGGATTGTGCGGAATTGTAATTTTTGGTGTTTGAAAGCATTAATTGCATTTTACTAGTTTTTTTTATTATTTATAACCACCTAGCTGGCGTAGGTCAATTTTAGGACTCATGAAAGAGTTGGGCTTAGTTTTCTGGTTGACTTTCAGTTGATTTCTGAGGGCAGCTCTTTACTTTCTTTGTATAGTAGTATGGTTTTATTGATTAATTCATTTCCCCCTCCTTTTTTCTTCCTTTGTGCTTGTATTTTCCTTCATCTCTAGTTTGTTACGGGTTTTTTTTAATACTTTGTGGTATTATTGCACACATTTTTGAAATGACAAACGCTTCATGTATCATTAGGTGCATAGGAGATTTTCCTTTTTCAGTCCCTCTGCTGCTTTATGCAGATACGACTGATGTACTGTGTAACAGCCAGTGAAGTGGTGGGCATAGGCAAGCGTGTAGACTGTGTGTGCTGATAGCATGCTAACAGAAAATTGTGTTCCCTCCACCTACTCTTGCAGAGAGCTGCTGGGAAACCCTACCTAATACGGTTCCTCTGTGGTTAGAGAATAATTCCGCTCTTCAGCGTACGCGAGCTGCTCCCATTGCCTAGGAGAGAGCCGTGTTTCTTGAATGTTTACATAGGTATGAACGCAGAAAACAGATGCTTGCGTGAGTGTTGGCAGATTTGATCAGGATATAGATTCGGTGTAACAGCAAATACAGCTGCCAGAATTCTGTGCTCTGGACTACTTTATGAATTTGTTCCAGGTGGAAATTCACCTCTCTTCCTTCTCTCCTTCCTCAGATAGGAAACCAAAGTGTGTTCTCTCGGCTTGTTCTTCCTTGCTTGCCACTGGTATTTTGTTGGCTGTTTTCATCTGTCTTTTGGCTGTTACCGTAATTGGAAGAACCTAAGTTTGCCAGAAGTTTTATTGACACTGTACTACCTGCTTTTGCAGTTACTTGTTTTGTGCTACTTTGTGCTAGGGAAAAGAGCAGAGTTTATTTTGTGCCTTCTTTTTTTCCTTTTTTTTTTTTTTTTTTTTTGGTGTCAGGTGAGTCTGGGCATATTACAGGGTTGGAGTGAGGAAATAACTCAGGTGTTTGTTTCTTCTGCAGTTATATAAATTAATGTGGGTGGATGCTATACATATTCTCACTTCACCGAGAACTAATTATTAAGCTGTTTATGAAATACCAGTACGAGATGCTTTGTGGTATCCATTTGGGTAAGACAACTGCATTTCTAAGCTTTTAAATCTAGATGTCTTAGAATATTTTTCTGGGATGTACTGTAATTTTTGTTGCTACTATACACACATTTATGGCACTATTCTTTTAACTTCTGCTTATTTGCAGTACACCTTGTTCAATTATAGCACAGTCCTGAAGACTTCATTCTGGGCCTTACTCAGAGTAAGATCTACACTGTAGTCAAAACTTGCAGTGGAGGTAGGTCTTTGAGATGGGTTTTGCCTTCAAGACACAGTAGGTACAATAGAGCTAAGGGAAATAAATCAACAGTTTTCTATTTGAAAAACACTCACTGGCAGAGTAATAAATTTTAAACAGGCAGAATTAAATGGAAGAAAATCCTCAGTTTAGGGCCAGGGGAAAATTTGTATTTATTTCCAGCAAGAGCCTAAATGTGGATCTGCCTTGAATAGAAATGCGGTGTTACTTTGGCTTCCTATAATGTACTTTATCAGGCACTTGGAGTAGAGAAAATAAGCCTGAAGAGTAAAAGCCCTAGAAGAGTTATTTTTGTGATTTTGCTGGGGACAAAGAATGGGCGGACTACACCGTTAATCCTAACTGTCATGTCTTGGCACAATCAATGTGTAATAATTAAATCATGTCAGCGAGTTCACTGGTATATTGGAATGAGAGATTTTGAAATGTCTAAAATACGACTGAAACTGAAATTGTGTGTAATTAGCGCCATACAGTGAGTGAGAATATGACACGACCCCTGAGGCCAAGCTAATTTACTAACAGATGGGTTATACATTCCTAGAATGGAAGTGGTGGTAAAAAGATGCTTGTGCTTTGCTGTTAGCATGATAAATACAATAGATCGTAGTTTTTAGTGTAGAAGTCAAGCTAGGAAAATACATCCCGTTGCTGAATGTTAATTTCTTGAAAGAACAGCTCCGTTCTTGTTGCTGAAGCACATTAGTGCTTGAAATTCCTTGGCTTTTGGGGTGCCCTCAAAGCAGATAGGGGTACTGCTAAATTCTACTTTGTCTTGTCTGGGGGGGTACCACTTCCAGCCCAGGGGAAGGAGAATGCCGGAGTCAGTCCCTTGCTCTTGAGTATTAGGTTGGTAATGCAGGTTGTGACTTCATTAAGCCACAGTGGGGACAGAGGTGTTGGATATATATATAGGCAGACTAAAGGTGAAAACATGGTGAAATAGATCCCACTTCCTACCATGGGCTGTTTATGGCTTTGGTTTTTGAAGAGCTGAAGTAGGTGTCCGTGGACCTCCTTCCCCAACAGGCATAGGCCTGGTGCTGTTGGGAACACGAACAGGGCCCTGGGGCCTTCAGAGCAGTGCAGGGGCGACCGTGAAAACCTGTTATTTGTAAATGAGTGTGAGCTTGGAGCAGCCGAGAATGAGAAATCAGTGGAGAGTACTGCCGTCTTGCACGCTGCCCCATTTAAAACTCAGACTCTGAAGCTTCGCCTTGGTACTCTCTATTCCCTTGCAACATGCCTTGAGGCAGGAGAACGTTTCTGGAATGCCTAACCAGGTGAGTGGCAAGCCGGACCTTTCAATGAAATCAGAAGCATTTTCTTATTAAGGAAGAATGTTTCATACCTGCTGTTGGTGCCACCCCAGCTGCGTAGTACGAGTGCAGTGTCGGGGTATGTCTCTGCACCTCTGTGTTTCTGGAGCACCTCTAACTCTTGAAGTCTGGCCTTGGGAATCAATATGGTGAAGGGGGGGGGAAGTTTGAGAGCCTATTGACAGATATGCTTTAATATTGTCATTTTCCGATGTTTGGGACAGTCATATGAGCTTGCTTTGTTTTTTAAAGAAGGAAAGCTGCAAACCTCTGGTCCCCCCAGAGATTCCATCGTGGAATCACCTTGACTCTCACAGAGCCCAGCAAGTGTTTGAAAGTCATGACATAAAAAGTCATGGGATATCGTCTGTGTGCCCAACAGCTGAAGTATTACAACTCAGGACCCTTTGCTACAGTTTCTGCAGGTTCTGGCTGCAAACTACTCACCCTCGTGTCTTTTGTCCCTGTGCTGGGAGAATATGCTTCCTGGAAGCTGTGTCCCAGCTTCTCCCTTTCTCCTTGTCCCCCACTGTCTCTTCCTGGGTCACGTACAGTGCAGTGCAGTTTCTGAGCTGCTTTGCCTGCTTCAGCCACAGCAGCCTGTTCTCATGCACTTTCCTTCCTGACAGCAGCAATTGCAGGCAAGGTCTTGGGCTTACTTGAAACTCTGGAGCGTGCACAGGATGGTCTGGGTATTTTTTAGTGTTGTGCTGCCCAATCCTCAGCAAGTCTCTGTTGACAAGATGCCATGGTGATGCTCAGGGGTCTACATCTTGACTAGACATGGACATAGTTTCGTAAGAAGATAACTTGCTTTTGAACATCCTTGATGCTGTTTCAATTTCCTTGCCAATTTTGGGGCCCTAATCTGAAACAAGAAAAGTAGAAGAATTTCTGAGTAAACCATTTATAAGTTCTCTTTAAAAATATTTACAAAACACAAAATTTAGTGTAGTCCTAGATTTTGGGAAAAAGTTAAATTAATTTTACTGTTTATTTTCTTTGAAAAGAGATGTTCAACTTGTTTTAAGTACCTGGCAAGGAAATTTTCAGTGTGGGTTGTTTGATTTTAAAATATTAGCTATTACTATAGTTACTATCTCTGGCTGTATTTCTTTCTTCTTCTTCTTCTTTCTTTTTCTTTTTTTTTTTTTTTCCTAAATTGTAACTTGAAAGATTGTCTGGGGGTGAAATTGCATAAGTGTAAATAGTCTCAAAAGTGGATACACAAAGGTGGAGAGGAAGTAAAGACATAAACCAAGCAGCAGCAAGCATAGCAGGGTGAAGAAAGGTCCAAATGGTAGTTGGGTTCGTAGGAGATCCCCTACACATCGAGTTCCTGGGTGTTGCTGCTGTTGGAACCATGCACCTCACAGTTCTCAGTAGCACAGTCCAGGTGTAATAGGCATAATTAAGCCCCCAGAGGGGGGGGAAAAAAAAAAAGCAACACTTGTTATAGAATTTCAAATTTTATTAGAATAAAAGGAATTCATTAAAGCTGTCCCGGGAGATAATAGAGAGCACTGTTTTCTGTGCTACTTCCATGCGAGCAACATAGTGGATAAAAAGAAATACATGTGGTTGGGTGGGGGGCTGATAAGTGTTTACTGCACAGGTATATTCTGGCTATGTTAGCTGCTGTTTCAGCATCAGACATCTGTTCTTAAAATATTTTGCTGCTTGGAGGTTTTTTTCATTACCTTGAAGTAAAGCCAAGTTTTTCCTTCATAAAGGGGAACACTTGAATAAACATAACCCTAGTATAAAGCCAGTTGGGACTAGTCTGCTGGCAATGGTCAGAGTCCTTTTCACACTGGGAATTATTAGAAAGACTGTGAGTCTAACTCCCTCGTCTCAAGGGTAGCTCACACAGGCTCTGTTCTTGACTTCTGTATTATTAAGCAGAATGGAAGAGGCAGAAATTGACAGTAATATTACACTGTGCCACTTCTATTTTTATTTATTATTTCTGTTATTTTTCAGAAAATACTAAATATTTCTTTCTTTTAACTTTGAAATTGCAAGACATGCAAGTATTAGTTAAGTACAGTATGGGACAGTTACTTTACAAATACCAAGTAGGTAAAACCTACTCCTGTTACAGAACACAGTTGAGAAGTGCAAGCGGCTCAGAAAGCTGAGATGTGTGTATTCCGGGGAGCAGTGCTGGCATCCAGTGGTACTTGCTTATGAACTGTGTTCTGCAGAAGTTTGCACACATTTCCTTGCCATTGAAAAGAGCTTGTAAGAGTTGGATTCTCTGTATGCTAGACGAGGTCACAAGAGTTGTAATGCTAGTAATGCCTGAAACTAGTTATTTCATTCATTTGTCCTCAGTTTACCCGTCTATGTGTGTAGTAGAGTAGTGTCTGCCTCAGGGATTTTAGGTTTCTGCAGTCCACTGAGAACTGGGATGAGGTAACCACGTTATCACCTGGTAAAACTGGAAATTCGCTGTTTTAACAGATTACGTTAGTTTAACTTTTATTTGTTCTTCAGTAAAAGAGAAAAAGATTGAAACAGGTGTAAGCAGTGACTGTGCTTTGCTTTGACTCTAGGCATTTTATTTTTAGTCTAAATTCTACTGCTCTGAGAGACTGTTGGCATTGATTTATCTCTGCTTATCCGTGGACTGTACTGAATCGTGAGGAGTCAACACTGGGATAACACAGACTGCAAGAAATACTTAAATAAAATAAAAACTAGGTACAAGCTTGCACTGTAAAATTTAGACCTACCTCTCATCTGAACCTCAGCAATGTTGTTGATTTTTTTTGTCTTGACTTTTTAATTTATTAATACTTAACTACACATTTAATCTGACTGTCTAAGCATTCACTGATTAATGCCTTATGAAGGCATTGTTTTAAAAGGAATTGAAAACAAATGGCTTGTTTTCATCGTTATTTGTAGTTTAATGTTGCTGCCCTAGACTGTTTCAGTTGTGCTAGCTAGTGATGCACTGTAAAGGAAAATCCAGAAAAAGAGTGCGGAAACTTTTCGTATGGTCTCTTTGACCCTTAAAAAGAGCAAGTAGGTGAGAAATTACAGTTTTACTACAAGACAATAGGTACTTCAGGAGAGCATGTCTTCTCAATTTTAATGTCATTTTCTATATAGGTGGTTTCTTGAGGGAACATGTCAACAACTTCAAAACCAAGCCTTTGCAGACCAACTTTCATTTGCACAATTTTTACTTTTTTTTTTTTTAACCTGGGTTGAAATTTTCAAATGTGTTAAAAAACTTGAAAAGCGTACAGAGCATGTGTTGGAGGTGTTAACCTCACTGAGTTAGTGGATAGTTAATGGATAGATAATAGCATATGCAAGCTGGTTGCCCTATTGCCTTGATCCTGGAAACTGATCCGCTTAGTGAGAGAGGTGCACAAATCTAATCACAGGATCAGGATGAGAAGTGTGTTAATTTTTTTAATATATTATCCATTCAGTCTGAACCCATGTTTTTCTCACAATCTGTGTATGAACTGTGAGTCTGAGTGTTCAAACAGTTGGTGTGTGGTTGCTGAGACATAGTTTTGGCATGTTGGAATGGGTGTGCATCAGCTTTAGGGGGCATGACCAATTCCATGGGTGACATTGGGCACACAGATCTGTAGTCTGGCTGGTTGAAATCTGTGATGAGAATTTTTAGTGTGCTCGTAAGAGTCACAGCTGTAGAAATCTTTAATAGAAGGTGCATAGGATCACAAGCACTGCCTCACACGTAGTGCTTGTAAATTAAACAAAGAATGAGTATATATAATGACGCTTTTCCAACAATGAGCTAACTTTGATTAGTCTAGGAAACTGAATTTAAAACAAATCTTGATAGAATAATTTGCCTTGGACATGGGTGTTTACAAACACACACACTGTGTTTTCTAAAATAATTGATAATGGAAAGAATGTGAATGCAGCTCTATTTCTTTATAACATATATACACGTAAATTCATGCAACTCTCTCCGCACTTTCCCAGTATTTAATTAGGTGCACTTAATAGAGTGAACGTGTGGCAGTTTTCGTGTCATTGGTACTTAAATAATATAAAGCTGCTGGCAACCTCGCAGCACAGCACTGTTAATACCATAGAGTGGTTAGAGTAGAATTTATTTACATATGTGGCCTTTGGCAATAAAAGGAACCTATACAGAGACTAGTTTCACTGTAGAACAATCTTCAGGTGTGTTTTGATTAGAAAGCCTTTCCTAATGTGTTTTTATTAGAAAACCAAAAAAGCACTTTTTATGTGGGTAGAATGTATTCAGCCAGTTTCTCTTCTGCATGGTCCTTCAGATCATTCGGAGGACTTAGCCAGTCTTCGTTAACAGTTTTCTAAGGTCCCATCTCTGCAATACCCACCACAACCGTAAAACTTGCACAGATACAACTCAGGATGTAACGTGGAGCCTGACCAAGGACCAATGTTTTCCATTATTTTTCTTCAGCTTTTGTTTAGGACATAGTCTGCAAAACCTCCTCCTGATAATCTGAAAAAGAAAGGGAAGGATGCAACTTGATACTTCATTTATTCATTATTTACTATAGCACAAAAATGGTTCAAAGAACTGCATGAATCTAAATGCATCTCTTTGAGCCTTAGTGCTAAAAAAAAAAAAAAAAAAAAATCAGCTACCTCGAAAATCGGAAAAGAATTCAAATGCTGTGGCTGTGACTTGTACAGGGCTTTCCAAATGGATGATGCTCTGGTGTGGTGGGTTAATCTTGGCTGGATACCAGGTGCTCACCAAGCTGTTCTATCACTCCCTTCCTCAGCAGGACAAGGAGGGAAGGCAATAAGATGGAAAAAAACCCTTTGTGGGTCAAGATAAAGGCAGGTAAATAAAGCAAAAGTCAAGGCCACGTGTGGAAGCAAAGGAAAACAAAATATTTTTTTATCTACTTCCCATCAGCAGGTGATGTCTGGCCACTTCCCAGAAGCAGAGCTTCAGTATGTGTATAGTCATTGCTCCAGGAGATACACCTAGTGAAAGCGAACGCACCTCCCCTCCTCCTTGCTCTTGGCTTTTATTGCTGAGCAGATGTCGTACGGTATGGAATATCCCTCTGGTCAGTTCGGATCAGCTGCCCTGGCCATGGCCCCTCCCAAGGTCTTGCCCACCCCCAGCCTTCTGGGGGGGTGGGAGGGCATGTTGGAGAGACAGCCTTGATGCTGTGCAAGCACCGCTCAGCGGTAGCTGAAACTCTGGTGCATTGTCAGCACCTTTCTAGCTACCCATACAGTGCACAGCACTGTGAGGGCTGCTGTGGGGAAATCAACTCCGTCTCAGCCAGGCGCAGCTGGGGAAGGATTTCACCGTGTAAAAATGCCTGTAGTTTTCATATCTATTTTGACCTGTCAAGATATCTTAAGAAAGAAGAAAAGAGATTTTGAAAAATAGTTCCACTGAAATAAGGGAAACAGTGTTTGAGATCAATGACTCATAAGTGATTTGAAAAAAGCAGTAGTAGCAGAGGGAGTTAGCTTCTGAAAACATTTTAGAGCAAACAATATAGTAACAACACTATGGGGGATAGCAGTGGGCTGACCTCGTAAATAATCGGATCAGTGGTGAAAGTGGTGCAGTTGCGTTCATTTGCAGGTATATCAGACTGTTGCTTAGAATGCCAAAATTAACCAAACCTTTAGTGAGTTCCAGCCTGAGAAAACACTGTGAATATCATGCTGGCTCTGTCTGCACAGAGCTTATAATGATATTTAAAACAGGATTGAACTTTGCAAAATGTAAAAGCGTAGCTTAAAAACAGTGAGATTTTAAAAAAACTATTAGATGTAACATAAGCATAAGCACTGAAGTAAGGAATATTCGGATAATGAGATTGGAAGAGGAAGAGAATGAGTCTTTTAAAATTACTATAACAGACTAGGACAAACCCCAACTTTGAATACAAATGTAAATGTGAATTTTCCCAAATCTCTGTAATATTTAGAAATTGTTTTCAAGTGTTAGTAATCCTCTCATGTATAAACAAATACTGCGTCATGATTTGTACTTCGTATGACCTTGTGCTGGAGAATCTCACTTCACGTGTAGTGAATGTAGGGTTATACTTCCAATGTAGCATAGATTTTTCCTGGTTTTAGGATCTCTCTTCCGCATCTGTTGTTGATGCCTTTTAATAATGGGCCTCTGCTCTGGCTTGGTCTTTCTTATGTTTCTGTGTTCTTGTACTGTAGCTGAAGAGTTTTGGTCATTGAATCTAACAGAAAGGTCCTGATCATTCACTGCCTTGAGATTCCTCTGAAGCTCTTTGTACTCAGACTTTTTTGCTAACCTGAATATCTTGCCATTGCAAGAAAATCCCAAGAACCAGGAACTTCTAGTGCAAATTAGGGACGAAGTCATTATTGACATGATGGTGAAGTTGAACATACTCTTCTGAGGCAGGCATTGGGTCCCATTTTTCCCCTTATTTGTATGCCAATCAAAACAAAGACGTGCATACAGTTTTCCATTACTCAGGGACATTGTCACTGATGTTTTGCACGTTTTTTCTCTCATTAACAGAACTGAAAATATTTGAAAGCTTGCAACATTGAAATGTGTCAAGATACTAAATACAGCTTTGTGATTATACCTGACCATAAGTCTTGATCCTAAGAAACTGTGCTAGAATATAAGAAAATGTTAAAAAAAATTTAAGGGAATCAAAAACTGTATGTTGAAAGTATGAAGACTGTTGTTAGTATAAATAGTTATTGTTCTTTACCATATGGTCAGTGGAAACCATTCACAGTATCTTCTAGACTTCATAATGCTCTATATTGATATAGTTCAGGAGGCAAGGACTGGTTAATTTCCTTCATAACATCACAAATTGCATCCTGGAACGAGAAGGAGCCTATGAGAATGAGTTCAGCAGCTGTATTTTACTGCTCCGTGTCTAATTTAGCTGTCAGGTTTTATTTTGTTTTGAAGAGCACTGGCATGGTGACAATTAAAAAAGGAGACCTAGCAAAGCTCAGTTAATACCTGGACTTTGCGAAACTGTGGATTATCTTCTTTGGCCTCATAAAGGAAAGTCTTTTTGTTCAAATCAGGCCCCTCCTGTAACTGCTTTGTACAAGCTGACAGGAGGGCATTTTCTTCCCTGTGCCCCACTTTTACTTGTAAAGCAAGTATTGGTTATGTTTCCTAGCCCTGGAGTTACTCCAGCAAAGGAAGAAGATAGTGTCGGGACAGCAGTCTATTTTGCACCTTGGGTTAAGATTGTTCAAAAACTTAGTATGAGTTGTGGAAAATAAGTATGTAGTCTGTAATGCCCAGGACACTTCAGGTATTAGTTGTCTATTTCCAAATAGGTGTTCTGTGGTTTGGAAGTAGTTATTTTTGATTTTTAATGATAAAGAGGTCTCCTCATGGTGAATTCTAATATTTCTTACCTTTTCATGTCTCCTTTGAGATGTTTAAAACAGCTTAGTTAAGTAGCTGCTTTAAAAAATCCTTAGGTTTCAGGTAAAACTCTTTTGTAATACGAACTTCTAAATCTAATCCCTGTGCAGAGGTAATCGAGAAAAGAACTTGGCACGTTCAGTGTCATTATCTTCAGAAAGACCATTCTTAAGTTTTAATTTTCTGTGAGAAACTGCATCACTGTTGGCTGAATAGGTTTAGGAGCCTGGAAAAGGGATTTTGGTCAACAGCTCTGAGTTTGACTTAAATCAGCACTCTAAGAAATGGACTTTGTCAAAGAGGAGAACAGATACATTATGAAGAACCAAATTCCCTTGCTTCTGGCTATAGAAATGTCACTCAAAACATTAATTTCATTATTTGATAGTGTTAGGGCATGAAAAATACGAAATTATGTAAACTGGTTAGTCCCATATAAGCAGTCTGTTAAGTGAAAAGGAGGTCTGTTTTTTGTCTAAAATTACTGTATTTTCTATTACTGTTATTTTTATATAAATTGTATTCATTGATGTAGAAAGAGAGTTTTAGTTAAGTGTTTTTACAGAAATGTGTTCTGTCTTCAAACATGAGCTCTACAGGTTGGGATGCTTTCATCCCACGTCTATTAGCACAAAATCACGTAAGAAGGAAACTCTCTCTGCAAATCATTTCTCACAAGTAGGTGACGATTATGTAGTAGAGGGAACTTGCCATTGCAGTACAAACCAGTTGTATTTCAAACAATGTTTTAGTATACTGTATAGACAAGAAGTTATTTGGGCTAAACTCTTTTAAACCCAGAAACAGTAAACCAACACAAGTGACGAATGTGGGCCAAGGGAATCTATTGCAGACCTCTAGCATCTTGGTTGCAAGATGATCAGGGAAGAGTCTATAGAGAAATAGTTCCTGGAAAGACTGTTTCACATTATAGTACATTTTATTTTTTCTTTTTATCAGATAGGATCTTTCTGAAGCTTGCTTTGTTGAGTCTCAGCATGGTACTTTGGCACGCACCTTACACTAACACCATGTTAAGAAACAAGCACTAGTTAAATCCAGTCCTTGCTGGCTGAAGAGCAAAGGTTCATCTCTTTCAAGATAAATCTAAAAACTGACAAATCCTCAGGGCCATGTGAGATCCTAAAGAGAAGTGATCTGAAGCTGTGTGGAGTCTTCCAGAAAGGAATTTCTCCCAGGTATTGCTTGCATTGATAGGAAATGGGTGTTCCTATTGCTGCTGCTTATAATGCAGACACACACTTGGAAGGAGCTGTTTTATGCCGTCACATCCTCTGCTCTTGTGGTCTCCTCCCTTTTGGATTCACACGTCTCCTTCCCCTGCAGCACTGATGTACAGCCAAGAATCCAGACGGCTGAATATTACATGGGCTTTGTACTTATCTTGTGTAACGGAGCTAGGGTGCACTGCCTTCTTTCCTACATTCTGGTCAACAGCAGTATGTAAAGCTCCAGCGTGTTTAGATTTCACTTGTCTTGCAGGAGATTTGCAGTGAACTTATTCCCCTTTTTATGTTTTAAAGGCTGTTATTTTCTATGGGTCAGACAAAATTTAAGTATTTCAGGACTGCAAGATCAAATAGAGCTTTTCAAGGATAAAATCTATTTTGTTTGTTTAATTATTAAAAAGTAGGAAACTTGAACCTGTAAGTTTGAAAGATTTCTTTTCAAGTATCTCATTTACAGCTCCGTGTCGTGTATAGTTTCTTCAAAAAGAAAAGGCATTTATGTATGTACAAAATCACCCATGTTGTTTAAATGGCCGTTAATTGGGATGTTACTGTGTGGCTGTGCAGCACCAAGGATGGAGGAAATGGAACTGTAGTGAATGGAGGATTCCACTCTGGCTGTGACATTGGAGATGTCTGCTGCATTGTGGAGTGACTCGTCTGCCACTTCTGATTTTTCAGAAGGAACAGACTGTGTTTTTCCATCATTCAAATGGAAACTCTGACAGTCCAACTGCATCCTGGGCTGCATCAAGAGAAGCGTGACCAGCAGGTCGAGGGAGGGGATTCTGCCCCTCTGCTCTGCTCTCTCAAGACCCCACCTGCAGTATAGCATCCAGCTCCGGAGTCCTCAGCTCAGGAAAGACCTGGACCTGTTGGAGTCCAGGGGAGGCCACGAAGACGGTCAGAGGGCTGGAGCACCTCCCCTATGAGGACAGGCTGAGAGAGTTGGGGTTGTTCAGCCTGGAGAAGAGAAGGTTCCAGGGAGACCTTAGAGCAGCCTCCCAGTGCTGAAAGGGGGCTACAGGAGAGATGGGGAGGCACTCTGTATCAGGGGGTGTAGTGAGAGGACAAGGGGTAATGGGTATAAGCTGGAAGAGGGGAGACTGAGATTAGATATGAGGAAGAATTTTTTTCACTGTGCGGGGGGTGAGGCAGTGGCCCAGGTTGCCCAGAGAAGCTGTGGATGCCCCACCCCTGGAGGGGTTCAAGGCCAGGCTGGATGAGGCTTTGGGCAACCTGGGCTGGTGGGAGGTGTCCCTGCCCATGGCAGGGGGTGGGACTGGATGGTCTTTAAGGTCCCTTCCCACCCAAACCCTTCTGTGATTCTATGGCAGGATAAAACCCGCATCTTAGAGGTCATCACACCATGGAACCTTTCTTCAAACAAATACTTCCCGTGGAAACAGAGACTGTCACTGCTGTGTGGGTAGAGGCAAATATTTGCCTTTAAGTGCTCAGGAGGCTGTTCTAAACTGAAGTTATAACTGAGGCTATTTGTTTTCTTCAGCTCTCTTCCTAATGTTATCTTCAAATGTTATTACTTTTTTGTCATAGAATGGTTTGGGTGCTTTTTGTTTATGCTCTTTATGACATTCATGAATGAGAACATAATAATGGTAGCTATTGTAACAGTTCAGGAGAAAACTTAAAATGCCATCTTTCAAGGCCAGAAAGGAGTAGATATGTTATATTGAGCAAACAGCCATTTCTTTGGATGAGTTATATTGTCTTTTACACCAATTTTCTGAAGTATCAAGCTTTTGCAGAGAAATGTGGAGACCTTTCCTTTAATCCTGGAATGGGCATAGTACTACTTGCCAAGAATAATACTGAGATACGATCCGGGTGGTGCTGACTTATGCATTAGCTTTAGCCACTTAGATAAGAGGTGTTTTAAGAATGTGTGGAGTTAACATCAATGACATAAATTGTATTATTTTACTTAGCTGTTTCTTGCCATTGCCAGCAAGGTCAAATTAGGCTGGATTTTAAGAACTGTTCCCTGAATTTTCAGACTGCGCTGTTAGTGGATTCTGTACATCTGTGTGTCCGAGCCCTCTGTCTGCGTTTGTGAAGGCCTTAGCCTTATGATCCACATCATAAACATACACTGCATCTTTGTGTACAGATTCTAGGAAAAAAGATACCCTTCTTCATGATGTGTAGTGTATGGAGTTGGTATCTGACCTTAGGTATTGAAGTGGTTTTCTTCTTTTCCAGTTGAGTTGTATAAACAGAAGCATGAAGTTTGCTTACTCTTGCTGACTCTGTGATATCAAGTAATTTGGCATATTTGCAGCAGATCAATGTGTTCAAGCAGAAGTGAGTGCCTCATTGTATCTGATTTGGAATATTTATTTCGGCTTAGATTTAGTCTGGTCTCAGACTAAAGCAGCTTAACTATCCTTGTGGTTTTGTTTTCCAAAGTGAGAAACAGCTAGTGTATTGTAGAGATGCATGTGCCGTTTGGAGCGATCGAGCCCCTTGAGCACCTTGGATATGGAGCTCCCAGTTGCAGATGTAATGTTCAGATGAAAAAAATAGCCCAACTTTCAGTTTCAGGTACTTTTTGGTTGTTTTTTCTATCGGAGTATTTGGATCTTAAATGATGTGAGCAATTTGATCCACTGGAAAGTGTGAGGACACAAGACTGCAGCCCCAGGTCCCTAGCTGTGCTTCTGAATGCTCCAGCAGCAGACACGCGTGTGAACAGACTGACCTTGGTTAGGGTCCAGGCATGGTGCAAATAGTCTTCTTCTGTATTATGGTCGTGGGCTTGTGGCTGGATTCAGTGGCTAGAGGCTCCTGGATGGTCAAGACAGATTTTTTTCTAGCAGAGTGAGTTCTGACTGACTTGTGTACGTTCAAATAAAGAAAAGGGCCTACAAGCCTGGCACTCGCCTTCAATCTTTGTTTTCCAGTTTCCAGTGAGTGTATGTATTATGATGAGACATCTTTATCTCCTTCACTTTTAAATGCTACTGATATGGCCACTTCAAAACATGTGAGTAACAAACTTCTTTAATAGTGTTTTTGTGGAGCAGAGGTCTCAAAGTTGAATAGCTATGTTTCCTTTGATGAGATGATAGCCAGCAGCGGTCTGTTTCAATTTCAGCGCTTTATTGCTGTGGTTTTACTGGTGATTAGCTTGATTTCATACACCTTAAATTGCTTCTGTGTATGAGAGAGCTACAAGTTGCATTTATAGTATCTTTCCTTAGAACAAAAACTGAGAGAGAAATTGTTTTCCTAACTGTCAGAGGTATCAGTGTGAAATGCATGCTTTATATTTTTAATCCTTTCTTATTAGCTGTTACGAGTTGGTATCTTTAGGACCATCTTTTCACATGATTACTTTTCCTGGATGGCTTTACTTTTTCCATTGTAACAAAAATAAAACCTTTTTTTCTCACAAGTAATTCTCTAGCCAGCAAGAAAGCATTGCATGCCTTAGTGAAAGGGTCTTTATATGTCTTTGTGTGAGTAGCTTTCTTTTCATTAAACTGGTGCGTATCTAGATACTAGAAATGGCATTTGGACTCTTAAGGTTGACAAAAATGAATAGTTTGTTTCTTCTTGCTGTGTGCAATTTACCTGACAAAATGAAGTTCAACATGAAACACAGTTAGGTAATGAAAACAGCTATTGTGCAGGTAGAAAATCTGTGATTAATTAAGTGGGCAGCATCTGGATGTGGCCACAGTCTATTTGTGAAGGGCTATGTAGCATCAAAGATTTGTGAGCATTAGGCCTGTGGACAGCAGGAAATATTGGACAGCAGGAAATATTCGAAAGCCAAAGTAGGATCAAATGTTTGGGTAAAACTTATGGTTATAGCTAACCACAAATCAAATGAGAGCCATTAGAATGTTGTTCGTTATCCTGCGGCTCAATGTAAATTCTCAACATTGCTCCTTTGATTTGTAAAGCAAATGAGGGTGAGGCTGCAACCTTGAAGACATGCAAGATGTTAAAGTAAGACCAGCAGGCTATACTGTCCTTGTTGTGTTCTGCCTTTGGAAGTTTTCTGAAGTTACCTCTTGCTCTACACGTATATGCATGGCTCCTCACTCTTGAGCACCATGTTTACTTTGTGTCCACTGGAGGACACGCACCACTGAACCTTGCGCTTTTGTTTGTACACAGTGAGTGCCTCGTGCAGTAGAATGCTTTCAAAGCTGTCTGTGCAGCGCGGTTTGCTTGCTGTTCTGTTACCGTGTTATGGAGCACGTACATTTTGGCTCCCTCAGGGATCAGCAGAGGTGAAAGCAGTTCCTAGAAATCTCTGTCAGTCTTCTTTCTCATTTACAAATAGCTCTGGTGAATGAGGTGTGCATTTGTTTGGCAGGAATCCCACCGGGAGAGAGGATGTACTGGCGTGTGCTAGCAATTATTCTCTAGCACTCATAAAATCTTTGTTGGTGTCTCGTTTAATACCTATCACAGACAGACCGCGATGAAAGGAATAACCTTCATCTAACCGCAGGAGTTAAAGGTCTAAGTTCATACGTGAAGGTCAAAGGTTTTAACACTGGCCAAAGAAAACCACTATTGTTATCCTCAGCTTCTTCACCCATTAGGAGGGAGCCATCCAGCCAATCTCTAGGCAGTCTTGCTTCGGCTGGGCTGGGGGGTAACAGAAAAGCTAGGGTCCTCCCTAGTGGGGAAGAGAGAGATGTATCAAAGACAAGAAACAAAAGTTGAGGTGGAAGTGTCAGCAGCTGGCTGTCTGGGAAAGGAATGTAAGGCCACTCCTGCAAACTGCAGTTCTGAAAGAGGAGGAGCCAAAGCTTTCAGATGCCAAAGCAATATATGCGTTCTTGTTACTAATTTAATGTACCTCCTGCCTAGAGGGAAAGGATTAAATGAGTGACACTTCTGTGAGTTCCAGCTGAGGGAAAGTGGTAATGTTGGGACTTTCTTAATATCTCCTGTGATGCCCTCTTTATCCAAGCTTCCTTGTACAGGTTCTAAAGGGGGAGCCTAGCCTGTAAACACCAACCTAAAGCAATACTGCAAGTCTTTGGCGTTGTCCCTCCGGTCCAATATCATAAATGACTTTGTGGATAAACGAATACCTTCTGGAATGTGTCACATACTCATTTGGTGTGCATTGCCATAGAACCCCATGGACAGAGCTGCAACATTTTGTTGTAGCTGAGTACTTTTACCCATTCTGGTGTAGAATTCTGTTCAGAGCTGATTTTTACTAACACTTATGTTAAATTTTGTCCTACAGTTTTCACCTAGATTAAAGTGACAGATCTGAGAAAAAGATCACCAAATTTGGCACCAGTATGCCAAACCTGTTTTTTTAATATTCTCTCCTCAGTATTGTGCATCAAATGTTTTTAATCCAAGTGAGAAATTTAGAAGATTCAGATTGCTCAAACAGGGTTGAAACTCAGCCAACAATATATATTCTAACGTTTGGGTTTGCTTTTTCATTAACTGCCCTTACTGTTCCTCATTCATTTTTCTGTTTTACTTCTTTGAATTGGTGTGTGTTTGGGGTTTCTAGAGGTATATTCACTACTTGCTGTGAAGTTGAGCCACTAGAAATAGAATGCTCTGATGCTAAGTTGCACATGAAAATGAAGGGAGGGGTATAGATCTTCTGTGGGGTACAACGTGAAATGAAGTAAGACAGCTGAGTTTATATTATGTAAACTCCTGGAAGCTGGAGTTCTGAGTGAACGGTGGTATAAAGGCACTAGTGGTATAAAGGGACATACTTTGAAGTTTATAATTTTCTTTCTCAGCTATTTATTTACATAGCCATTACTTAGGGGAAGAAAAAAAAAAAAAAAAACCAACCCTGACTATATTTATGGCGTTGCTTGATTATAAAAGAAGTAGGACTACTTAGACATAAGTATTCATCTGGAGAAAATGAGCAATGGACTGTTCTTGCCAAACATCCTTGGCCGTTATTACAATTTAAAATTTCAAGTTTATTGTTTTAAAATAATTTTTTTTCATTTCTGTGAGATGTCCATGATACAAATTTGGCTCCAAAAAAAGATGCCCAAGGCTTTCTTTAGAAAAAGAAATCTGGTATTTAAAGAATAAAAAGATCTTTGCTTTATGTTTCTTTTGGTTTAAAGATGTCGTGGCTTTTAATAATAGTGCATAAATGAAACCTTACTGCTTGAAAGTATAAATGTAGATGTCTACATCTAGCCAGTTTTAATCAAGCTTGTGGCATGTTCTACTACAACTATGTCCTGTTGTGATAGGTTAGCACTTGGCTGGGGGCCAAACCACACACCGGCTCACGCAATGCCCCCCTCTACCCGAGGATAGGGGAGAGAATTAAAGGGGTGAAGGGAAAAAAAGGACTCGTGGGTTGAGATAAGAACAATTTAATAACTAAACTACAATAATATTGAAAATAATCCTATATACAAATATACAAATGAGTGATACACAGTGACACTGCCCACCCACCCAATGACCAAGGCTCAGCCTGTTCCCAGATAACGATCCCGGAGCAGGGAGAGTCCCGAAACCGCACTCACGGAACAGAGATAACAGTCCAAGCGTCCCAGACCGAGAGCTGACCGGGGTGGGGGGGGGAAGGGGAGGCCTTGGGAGAGCGACCACCTGGAGTGAGATGACCCAGAGCCAAAAGAGATCCGGAACCAAAAGGGGCCAATCTTCCGGAGGGTCCTCAGCTCTATACTGGGCATGACGTGTATGTTATGGAATAGATTATTGGCCACTCTGGGTCTCAGTCCCGAACCTAAGATCAAATCCTTGGCTAGCACCTGGGGCTGTGCTCCCTCACAGCTTCTCCGGTCTGCCGACCTTTCCAGTCACGTAAACATCACTTCTTATCAGCTTTCTTCTGAGCACAAATCCAAAACACAGCCTCTTGCTAGCTATGATGAAGAGAGTTAACTCTGTCTCAGCTGAACCCAGGACACCTGTAAAACTAACAAAGATATAACTGGAATTAATAAGAGATAAGAAAGAACCATTGCTAGTTGGTGGTGCAACTTTGAACAATAAATATGAAAAGGAAGTGATGCAGATCATCTTACAGGATGTCCAGTGGAAACAGTTGATAACTGCTATTGTTTTATTTTTATAATCATTCATTTTTTGTGGTTTCACATTTCTTTGTCTCATTTTATGGTGTTTTCCACTTGCCTCTTGAAGGAGGCAAAGGAGGAAGAGGGACTTGGGTAGGGAAAACGGGAAAGAGAAAAGGAGAAAGGTTTATTGTTTGACCTTATTATTATTAAAAGCTTATTCAGAAGCTTTTAATGCTTTCTCTTCCAAAACATTGTTGAAGTAAATGCCTTATATTGGGAGCCCAGGATTGGACACGGTATTCCATTTGTGGTTTCTCAAGTGTCAAATAAAGGGCATAATCACCTTCCTTGACCTGCTGACTGCACCCGTGCTAGTACAGCCCAGTATGCAGTTGTTGTCTGTGCTGCAGGGGCATCCTGCTTGCTCATGTTCGACTTCTTGGCAGGTCCTTTCGTGCAGAGATACTTCCTAGCCGGTGAGCACCCTCTGGTACTGGTGCATGGAGTTACTCTGTCTCAGATGCAGGACTTCACGTTGGAACTTCATGTGGTTCCTGTCTGCCCATTTCTCTAGCCTGTTGAGGTCCCTCTAAGTAGCAGTCCTGCTTCCAGTATCTTGACTGCTCCCCACAATTCGGTGTCATCTGTGCATTTGCTGACAGCACACTCTGTCATATTGTCCAGGTCCTTAAAGAAATTTTAAAAATATTGACTCCAGTAGGCCTCACAGAGGGATGCCACTGGTAACTGCCTATCAGTTGGATTTTGGAGCTGTGATCACAAAGTCCGGCAATCCAGAGGGGAACCCTTGTCAGTCACTGACAGGAGCCCCCACTGCACCCCTCCCTTGCTGCCAGCAGAGCTGGAGTCAGGGAAAACCTTTAGCAGCTGCTGACAGGAGCCATTGCTGTGGCCCCTCCCTGCTACCAGACAGACCCACCACACAAACCACAACTACTAGTCATTTAATTGCAGAAGGCAGCAGCTTGTTCAGGCATGACTTGACCTTGGTAAATCCATGATAGTTGTTCTGAATAAATTTTTTGTCCTTCATGTGCTTGGAGATTCCTTCCAGGAGGACTGGCTCTGGAGTCTTTCTGAGGGCTGGGATTAGGGTGGCCAGCCTGCAGTGAGCCTCAGGTCCTCCTCCCTGCCCTTAATGAAGATGGATGTGGCATTTGCTTTTTCCAGTCATTGGGCATTGCCACCAATCACCATGTTGTCACTGTGATGTTGTCCACCTCCACTGACACCGTTGATTGCATCCCATCTGGTCCCAAAGATTTGTGTACATAAAACTTTCTCAGGTGCTCTGTAATTTGATCTTTCTCTGCTCATTTCCACAGACTCAGTGGGAGTGATTTAATTTTACACAAAAATATAAACAAGTGGAAAAAAGCAGAATATATACTTCTGTTTGATACACTTGAAACCAAAAGTCATTTAAATTTGTTAGGAAATTTTGGATTGTCACGACCATGGAATTGACAGAATTCTGCCTTGTCAAATCCATCAAGAGGCTGACTCCTGTGACTTGGCAGATTTCCAGGTTATGTCAGCTTTGAAGTCAGTGAGGATTTCTTTATGAGGAGAGACGGCAGGATTTGGATTAAAATTTTTATTTATGATTGATAAATGAAGTCCACCTGGTCTCCAGACAAGGAGAGCAGATGATGCAAGAAAAATCAGTTTGAGAGTTTCTCCTTGTTTCAGTTTTGTGTAACATTTTATTTCAGGTTAATATATCTCCCAAACCAAAGTAAATCCTTGGATTGCCTGATAAATTTTAAGAACATACTATCAATAACAAAATAACAGTAGTTGTTACTCATGTAGTAGAGGCTAATTTGAAAAGAAGGGCAATGCAAACTTTATGTGTAGGTGTAAGAAATTAACTCTACATTTTGATTTCTCAAGGATTGTAAGTGCCACCTTGTGGACAACATTATTAATCTTGTATCTCGTTATAGGACTCAAATTGGTGAGGTAGGATAGTAAAATTTAGTTTCAAATTCTGTGATAGAATTTAGTTATGTTTTCTTTTGGGATTGGAGGATTTGGATTTATTGTATTGTTATTGTTGGAAGACTTTACCTCCTTAATTAGTATATGAGCATTCTGTAAGAAATCTCTGAAGTCAAAGAACATAGTACTATTGGCTTCAATGGCCGTGAATAAACTCAAACTCTACTCATCTTACTGTGGAGTCTTACTACTTCATGCTTTTTGCAGTTCTTGCTGAAATACCTTTGTGGTTGCTCTCATATCCTGAATGCAAGCTTGTGTGGATCACAGATCTGGTTCCAATGGCAATTTGTTACATGATACGTAGAGCTTGACTAAGGACTGTAAATTGTAGAAAAACAGATCTTTTAATTAGTAGGTTTCCCTTTTTCTCAGCTAACCAGGCTCCAGATTTTCTTCAGGATTCCCTCTAATAGTCACCAGATAGCCCCCCCATATTTGAGAGGGGACCAAGCATTTGTTCCCAGTGGTGTTAAATAATACAGCCTTGGGTTTAGTAATTTAAAACCTTCCTGGGATCATCTTTAACATTCCTAAATTAAGAAGAAAAAAAGTGTTTCCCCTTAACTTCAAAAAGAATGTAGGAGCATGCAGGAACAGGTATTCTACATTTATTTTCCTCTTATCACACATTATGAAGAGCTTCAAGACCGCCTAGGTTTTGACCTACAGTAAAACGTAGGTAACAGCTGCACAGGGCAAGCTCCCCTTGATTACGGAGAAATGAAAGTTGTGCATCTCCTGCTTATTTTGATTCAGAGAGTTTTAGCTTATCTAGTGCAGTATTACTTTGCTTACTTTGGGTTTCTTTTTCTATTCAGTAAGCAAGCTGCATGCTCAATGCAGGAGATCTCTTTCTCCTTTGACTGGAACTTGGAGAAGTGGGGTAGTTTGACAGAGGAAAAAGAAATCCTCATTTGGTCTGTCTCATCTCCAGTGCCAGGAGCAGCAAGGGCATGTTGATCCGTAGGGGAAGGTGAACCCAGAGCTGAGAGTCTCAGAAAACCAGGCACACAGCAGCCTTACCAAAAAGGGTGCATGTCCCCAGTTCCAGAGCAAATAGGGCAGGTCTGCTGGTGGTTGCCAGGGTCAGCCAACAGTCCAGGTGTCAAGGCCAGTCCCTAATGATGAGCTAGATCCTATGTCAAGCCAGAAAATCAAGTTGTCAGGTCTGGACGTGGGGCAGAATCAGGGAGATAGCAGATCTGGCACAGGTGTGCCTGCAGCGTGGCTCAGAGACCAGCGGTGAGACCCTGACCTTAGAAACACCTCTTGGGAAAAAGGAGGGTGGGAGCATCTCAGCTCTGTGCTTCAAGGCTGGGTGGCTGCATTATGAAAGTTAGCCTTGAGCCTGGGCAGCTAACCTCCCAAGAGTGGTACACGAGATCTGAACCAGGGAATAAACACAACTTAGCTTTGTCTAGTTCAGAGCCTGGGAAACCAGGCTGAAGAGGCTTTATCCTGCAACTGCCAAGCTGTGGTTGTAGTGTTTCTGGACACCTTCCTAGGGCATGCAATGCCAGAATTTCTAGCCAGTCCTGCTCTGGCTACGAGATGCAGCTGCAGCACTGACATCTCAGAGGTGCTCACACTGTGTTTAGGAAGCAGGAAAAAGAACAAATTTGCCTTCCTGGACAAAGCCCCTTTTTGTAAGCCTGGTTTCATTGTGTGACCCTTACATTTCTCTCATGTATTGCAGTGTGGACTGATTTACCAAACCACGTTACCCAACTTACGTTAGATTGATGTTGATTTAACTGGCACTGAACTGGAGACCTGAAATGAGCCAAAAAACCAGTCTGGTTTCACTTTCTACTTCTCCGGTGAGCTGTCTTGTATGTTTAGTTTCCTAGCTCCAGCCTAACTAGTTGCTGAGTTTTGCTGTTTCGGTTGCAATGGAATTGAGTCTCAGTGATGGGCATGATTCTCCAGCTCTTCCCATTCTCCCTGATGGTTGTTCTTAGCTTTCACCGTTGTGTTCCAGACTGTGTGTTAAATGACATCGTTATTTTCTGTGTTGCACTGGGGACCAACAAAACTTGGTGCCTTTGTATGGGATCAGTGAAGAAGGAGTTGATTCAGAACGGGTCTTCAAGCCAAAAGAACTGTAATACAATGACTTTCTCCTAAGTTTCTTTGTCAAAAGGCTGAACTGGATTACGTGTGTACATCCAGGTGGTGTCTTACCCAAATGCGTATTTGATGAATGACGATGCGTTGATCGATAAAGCAGCAAAGCTTGTGTTCAGATTTCATATTTTATTAAAGGTTGGTGTAGTGTTTGGTAAACTAGTTTAAATCCTGTATCTTTTCTTAGAGACTCCTGAGGCAAGTCCTGTAGTTGGTTCAAGTTCTGTTGATGTGAGAGTGAATGTTGTAAATCACATAAAGGAGTCAGTATGCAGTTTGGCCTCAGGAGCACGTGTACAAACTTTTGTTTTGGAAGTTGCAAACCAGTTCTATGAATAGATGACAGAAAGGGGAACAGAGATAATCACTAAAAGCGCATGTGAGAGCTGCTCAGACTTCCTGGGGACAGCTAGCTTAACCTCCGAGGCAGGGACACTGGCACGGTCCTTACAAGCTTTGAAGGCAACATCTTAATGAGAGAACTAGTGTGTAAAAGGACTCCCAGAAAGCCACATATTTACAGCTTTAGCTTGAAGCCTCTGTTGCAGACAGGAAGAAGTGGTGTGTATTATAGGCAACGATATTTACATACTTTGCTAAAAAGTCAGTAACGGGGTTTGCAGGTGTGAATTTACCACAGAGGTGGGTAGACCTGTTAGGTAAATTGGGATTGGTAAAACAAATGGCTGCAATGGCAGTGGTAATTTCCAGTGGCAAAGGAGTGAAAGTGATTCAGGTATCTGTGAAGCAACCACCAAGTATAAAAGGCTATCAGTGATAGCATTAGATTTTTTTCTTTTCTTTGGATCATCTATCTTTTTGTAGTTGTCCTGATGGGCTTGAGGTTTGTTGAACTTAAGATGAAATTTGAGGACGAAACAGTAGAATCATGAACCAACCAAGAAAATGAACATTATATTCCTTGGGAGTTCAAGACCTTTGTAAGACTAGATACAGACCAGGAGTCCCCATGGAGACCTCCTGCGTTATTATCTGAGGTGAAGGGGCTCTGGAAGCCCATTAATCACGCTGCCTTTGGGGTGCAGTGAATCCCACAGCTTTAAGTTGAAAATCCTTAACACTTACAAAGGGTCTTGAAGTAAATTATGATTTCAGCAAGCTATTCCTGGTGAATGAAGAACAGTAAATTATGCTTACTCCTGTCTTGTGTAGATGGCATTTCACTGGAGACTAGAGCTAATTCCTAGGCCAAACTCCCCCTGATTTCAAAGGGAACCTTTCCGCTGATTTCAGTGGCATTCGGATCAAGAGTAGCTAATGTAATGCAAGTATATCTCTCCATGAAGCAGACATTGTTGGTCAAATTGTGGAATATCTGACCACTTACCACACATATACTATGCTTATTAGATGGTGGGGGGTCGGGGTGGGGAATAGAATAGATTCAGAAGAAAACGTTCTTGCTGCTCCTTTCAAAGCTCCCTGTATATTGGCTGAAGAACCTGCTGCGCTCACTCAGCTGTGTCCGTGAGATGTTACCTCGTGAGGAGGTCTGGAATACTCAGAGGAAGGAGAGTTGGACGCTGAGTGCAACTGGCTGCTGGTGAGAAAATAATAAAACAACAGCTTTTGGAGCTGAGCATCTTTCAGCTGTGACTGACTTCATGCCTGCATGGTTTTTGAATGAGAAGGAGAAAGAAGAATCCATTTAAGGACTGAGGAGGAAAAGCAAGGAATTCCTGTGAAGGTGGAGGGCTGAGTACTATGTATACTGGAGCAGACTTCTGTTTTCTGGCAGCTTCTCCTGGGTAAGACATCAATGGAATACCATAGGAGTGAAATCCCAGATGTCTGGTAATTTGACAAGCTCTTTGTGTTGTAACCCCAGATGTCCTGGTGTGGAAGTGGCTTGATAACAATATTTCATGCAGTGTCATGAAGTAGCACGTGAAATTTTTGGTTGTCAGCAGTTCATGCTAAGTTACCTGTATACACTTTTTTTCTTTTAAGAGATCTTTCTTCTGTCGTTCTCCTGCCCAGAGGCTTTTAAATTCTGAATGACAGGCTGACTGCCAGCAAATGAGTGCCTGAGAACATGCATAGGGCTCCGTTGCTTCAGGTAGGTCAGAGAGGTGGAATTTCAGAATCGGATACTGCAGGACAGCATTTCAGTGGTGAGCTTATGTGTAAAGCACAGCGCTCTGTTTCTTGGTGCTCAGAATTTCCTTATAGGTGTGAGAGAACACAAAAGCTGCTGTTTCCTAAAGCCAATAAATAAAATTCAGTCGTGGTAATGCAATAAAAGGTTTGCAGTGTATGTTCTTAGAATCATGGAATAGTGGACATTGCAAAGTACAGTTATTGAATTTAGTCATTTTAATTTCCTCTATTGTGGGCTTTCCAAATAATGTCTGTTTAAAAAATCACAGCACCTCTAAGTAATACCAAAATGCTGTTAACTAGAAATGAAAGTGAAGATTTAACAAGACAATAAATGCCTTGTCCGTCTAGAACAAAATGCACAAAGGAAACAAATAGCATGTTTAGGAAAAATAAATTACTTGTAAATGGTTGCAATGATATGCTCAAGCATGTAAGGTGAGGAATTAAAATAAAACAAAACCAAAAAAACACCCAACAGCATTTGCTTCACCAGTACATTAAGTTGAACAAATATTAGACTTACATTCCCAAGGAAGAAGCTGCAGACGCTAGCCTGTGTCTGGGCGCTCTTTTACACTGTTTCCTCTTTGTCTTCGTTCCCTTTACCCCAGCCGTCTCCCTAACCATTAGTAGTCAATTTGAATGGTGGGATTTGAGTATTTTCTGTAAACATAGACGACTCTGTCAAAGCTCAAAAACACTATTAAGCGGTTGGTAAGTAGATCAGCCTATGTCCCATGTCCATTTGAAATGAAGCCTATGTTAGCAGCCAAAATCAAAGACAAAAACCCTGTTGAGTCATTAGGGCTCTCAGGAATGTAAGTAGTGTATCAACAAGCAGCACCAGGACTGAGGTGGTAACAGTGGAAGAAAGGAACAGCTAGGATTGAACCAATTCTGCGCCTTTCCCCTGCCCCCCGCAGTGAGAAACAAAACGTGGCTTATAGCGTAAACAGTGGCAAAAGGAGTAATACCAGAGGTATGCAATGGTGTGTGCTCAGGATCAAGAGAGCACTGAGAGGAGAAGCTATATGTATGTTAGGTGCCTGTTTCTCCTAAGGCCTCTTGCAGCTGTGAAGATCCCTACAGATTCTAGTGAACTTAGTTGAAATCTATATCGTGTATTCTGAGCTTTAACTACTGGAAGGAGAGCTTCCTAGGAAATATTTGTCAATGTTTTTTCTGTAAGTTATAATAGAGACATTTATGTTGTTCATTGTGTTTTTGTAGAAGCAGAAAAGAGAAGTTATTAGAAATGTAGTTAAGCGACTATTCAAGTGTCATTCCTACAGGTCATTGGAGTCTAGTTAATAATTCGATTGATGCACAAACCAGAAAGAAATTAGTTTCATGTTCCCGTAGCTGTGTTGGCCCAACAGTGCTAGGAGTTTTCCTGGTTTCTGCATCAACAGAGTTTGGTTCCACTTGCAAAACAATTTTATTGAGGAGTGACCCATCAATAGCAGCTTGAAGTTTGGATACAGGAAACCAAGTAAAAACAGTGGTATAATGGAGGCACGGTCTGGGATTTAGGTCTGGGAGGAGTCTGGGGGTCTCCCACGGACCGCCAGGGTGACTGCAGATTGTTCTAGCAATCTTATCCTTCCAAATTTAACAACAATCTGAAAAGACAGCTGCTTAACGCACCCCTTCTCCTGATTGTGTCCATGGGTGACTAATCTGTGGCTCTTGAGCAGCTCAGTCATCGTCCCTGTGTTGGTTGAGACTCTGTTGTGAGTGCTGGTGGCCTGTGTTCGGAGGGTGGCTTGGCGGTCTGCGGTGTACGTGGGGGTGGTAGGGTTTTCTTTGTCGGGCGTCCTGGCATTTCCTGGGTTTCTGGCAGCTGCCTTCTGCTGTGGGACATGGTGTTGTGACATCTCATGGTGCTGGGTGGGTCAGCTGTGCCGTGTTTTTACGGAGCTTTGGGAAATGTCTTGTCTGTAATGGCTAGGTACAGTGCTGCCTGTAACAGCAATTTCTGGGCTTTGCACAAATAAAACCAAATTTCATGTGGAGGAATACAGAGGTTCTGTATATATGTAGTTACTTCTCTGCTTTTAAATAACTTAAAGATAGTGCTATCAGATTGAAGGTATATTAAGTATCTGCTGCTCATCTTAAAAGGCTCCCTTGGAGCTTCCCCTCTAGCCAACTCAAATTCAAGCCTGTGTTCTAGAAGTAAATACCGTTCGGTTTGTCTGCATGCTGTTTAGCTGCCAACCGTTCCCACTACTTCTGCACATGCAGTCACAAATTCCTGCTTATCTCCAGGCTATCCTTAGGCCATCACCAGTATGAAAATTCCAGGACATAAAATCTCTTCCTTGGCTTACTGATGAAGTGCTTTGGATGTTGTCACAAAGCAGTAGCTGATTTCTCTTATAGATAGGTTGGGTTTTAATGAAACTCTTACAAAAATATACAGCAGCATTGTTTTTGTAAAAATACAGTTTATATTCCCGGTCAGTGAAGAAGTCTCTAAGTTAGCATCTCAGCTATTGGGAAGCTGGTTTAGATATTGTACAAATAGTTACCTCGCCTCAGCGTCCTGAGGGCAACACCGAGTTTGTGGTGTGGGAGTTCAGTTGTGTCCATTTTGTTACTGGTTGAATTATTAAGATAATGGCTTCCCACTTCTGTTTGAGAGGCTTGGGAAGTGAAAACATCAGACTGTACATGGAGAAGATACATGGCAAGAAAAGCACAGGCTGCCTTAGGAATTTGGCTAGACTACAGGAAGCTTTTTCTGTTAAAATGGGGATGAAGGAAGGTCAGAGATGATTCTCTTAACAGCAGAACCACGAACAACATAGAGTAGGGGTTAGTTAAACAGTTAAGGCTCCAGCATTTGGTAGAAAAGACCAAGAAGGATGGTAGAATTGTCTTGTTGTTTACATGCTTTTATGGCCTTTCAGCTTCACCATAAGTGGCTCTAATATTCCCTTTATTTATCTGTTAAGAATCTTAGCTTTTTTCTCTTTTTTTCTGTTAAATTGTTGCTGTATTTCTAGCTAATTATAACATCTTTCCTGACTTTCAGCTTTAGTGTGATCATAGGTTTTGGGAATGTTTTCTTTGTGCTTGAACAAGCATTTTTTTGGTAGACTTGAATAAACATGTTCAGGAAATTTTTTAGCATTTAGGGGAAAGCCAAGTGAAACTAACTTTAAAGACATTTGTAATATTCCCCCCATTTTTACAATTATTTTTCACCTTCATTATTCTCAGAGATGCCATATTTTATTTCATTTATTTTCAAAGGAGGAATTAAGTAGACGTAGAGGTGTTTTCTTCTATGGACTTCCGTTAGGCATGTGTCTGAGGACCTTGGATGTCTTGCTCAACAGGAAAACCAAGAGAGGAAGACTCAGAAGAGGTAGTTTCCACTGACACTGCATTGGGTCACTGGAACTTCAGTTTTTCTGACAAATGCTAAATTAAGCTAGTGGCAAGCGAAGCACTGAATTGTTGCTGTGTCGTGCCATGCAGCCAATAGATCCTGGGAAGTGCAGTGCTAATTAGCAGCATGATTCCATGGGAAAATTGTTATATTGGAGTGTATAGTCTCCTCTCTACATGCTTCATTTGATAGAATAGAATAGCAGTAGACCAAGAGCTATAAGGTAGTCCATGTTTCTTGTTCTGTACTCATGAAAATGATCTCCATCTAGGAGAATTAAAGGAAAATAGTAATTTCTAGGAGAAGGGAAGAGAAGTGGGAGAACTAAAATCTTATCCCAGACCCTGAACTTGTGTTGGATTTACTGTTCCCATGCTGTCTGCAGGGCAGTCTCCTCTACAATAACACCCAGTAATAACTGTTCAATGAGCTGCAGCTGCAGAATTCATCGCGTGTATAATTGCTGATGTGTTATGGGTTGAATCCTCCTTTCAGGAAGGAAAGAAACCAGGCTATGTAGCCTGCAGTGCAGGTATGTCAGAAGAAGGGTCGTTTGGGGGCAGATGTATAGCTCTGTAGACACACACATGTTCTGTGTATTTCAGTTTGCTGCTTATGTGCATGAAGAGCACAGTGACTTTTGCCTTTTTTTTTTTTTTTGTGCTGGTGTTTTATTCAAAGTTGTTAGTGTGCATCCTTGGAATGGATTACTCAGGTGCAGTTATAAGAAAACACAATAAGCTGCAGAAATAACAAGATACCTGGAAAAAACCCCTCAGGAGTTCTTAAAAAAAGATTGGACTCTCTTCATAGGCCTGAGAAGCACAAAAAGCAATATAATAACTATGTGCTGAGAAGACCGTGTTTGAACCATCTACCAAATAACCTTGAAGTTAGTACCTATTTACAGGTCAATTTCAAAGCCTTTTCTTCCGCTTGTTTTTTTCTGCATCAAATAATGGCAGAAGTTCAAAATAATGATTTCAGAACCAGTCTATCTTTAATTCTGCCTTATCTTGCCTTGGTTTAAATTGATGCTTCTTTATAGTGCAAAATATGCAGATTTACACTATGAATTCTGGAAATGCCAGACTCCTGACATTTGGATCAGAGTCTGTGATACCTAATTGAAAAATTTATATAGTTAGAATCCATTCATCCCATCTTTTTTGTCTGAATGTCAGTGAGAAGCTAAATATAAATTTTGCAAAATCCTAAATGAGTCCTAGTAAATAACTTCTCCTCAGAAATTTGTATCATTCTGAATTAATTCTGAAGATGACTTGTTTGAAATGAAGTCTGACAAGAGTAGTTTCATGGAGAGTTTGAGTGGTAGTGTTATTGCCTCAATATTTATTCTTTGTAGACTGTTTCATAGATACTCCATGAAAAAAAGGCAAGAAGAAAATGTTACTGTAAGGGTGACATATTTGATAATACCAGCTAGATGATGTCTATGATAGTAATTGTACTATGATTTATCAGCTAGTATTCCTTCATCAAAACCCTCAAATCTCTCTCTGACAGAATTTCAAAATATCTAATAACTATGTATTCTCTGTCGTAGATGGCAGACTGCGTAAGAAGAGTTCTTACTCTGTTCACACTTGAATCTCGTTCTCTGGATGCCGTGCAATCACCGTTCTAGATCTTTTTTCAGATTTAAATAGTACATTATTAAGACTAATCTGTTTCATTTTGTAGCTGCTAGCAGTGCAAATGAAACTTGGCGACAGCTTCTAACAGAGAAGCATCCAGACACACAAGGCTGTCTTTTTTTCTTTTAAATCTGTCTTCCTGTTTTCAACATGAAATCATGTGAGAGCATATGTGTGCTGAGGTTAATCACTCATGTGCTGATAATGCTTCATGGGTTCCCCATTTGCTTTGGTAGTTTTGTGTCAATATGCAGATTTTCTTACCCTGACGTAGTGTTTTTCTAATGTAAACCACAGAGTATTTTTACTAGTTTCTGCTCAGGTACCTGGATACTTACGAAGGCAAAGAGACTCAAAACAGATAATGTGAGATTTGGAGGATCTTACTTTTCTTGTTCCTTAATTGCAGCAAATGATTAATCCTTAGGATTAGATCCACTATCTTTTATGAAATGTTTCCTGTCGTAATATTTAGTAGTTCATGTAATCCTTCTTCTCTGTAGAAGGGACATAAACAGCTTAAATCCTAGTATGTTCAAAATATTACATATTTGAACAATTTCCTACTTTATAGAAAGGAAAAAAGGTAAATACTTTTAACTGCAAATTACAATATGGAAAAGATATTATCAGCTAACAAAGCTAGTTTTAATTGTCTTGGTATTTCATTATTTTTGTTGGAGTCACTACCAAAGGATGACCAGAAGTTTGAGAAATGAGGTATGACTAGTTCTGATACCGTTACATTATACCATCCTGGAAGACTCGTGTACCAAGATTTTCAGAACATCAAGAGGAGAAGCAGTAACTTAGAAGTAAAGGCATCATCTCTTGTACTTAAACCCCAGAAATCACCCCCAGTGCTAACGGTTAGTTTCACTACTTGTATTTATTCCACAGAGCAGATGAAAGAGGACATGTTTTTTGGTGGCTAAATCAGTGATACCAAGTGGGGGGAGATGTAGTATTGCTCAAGCAGAACAGCAAATATGATGGTTCCTGTGAAGCTCTGTTTCATGGAGCGAGTACAAAACTTATTTAGCAGTAGCCTCAGCAATTTGTAGAACTAGAATTATTGATAATATACAGAGTTAAAGCAGATCTCCCACCAGTAGCCAGGTATTCTGCTCCCCACTTAACTTCTTCAGTGGCGTTTTAGGCCATGCACCTTGCTTGATTACTCTTCTTCCATGAACCTGCCTAACATTTCTGTAGCAGCTGGATCAGCTGTGGTACATCCATATCTGTCCCTAATCCTTAGATTTTTGACTCAAGTATGACTTCTGGTATACATTAATTCTTCTGCCTTCTAGCCCCATGGATGTCCAGACTCCAAACCACTTACGTATTAAGACATTTATCTAACTACCTGTCAATATAACTGATTTTTGAAGTTAATTGAGTTAGTATACTACAGCTCGTAACTGTGGCTTTCCTACCTGATAATACAATGCAGCTAAAGCAACGGAAGCAAGTTATTGTCATGTTGTATTATTTATGCCACTCTACCACATAGATTGCAATTTTTAATAGAATCATTTAGTACTGGAATTGTAACATCTGTTTTCCATTTCAGGGATCAGCACTTAATGTTTTCAGATGCCTGGCAGCAGCCCCATTCTATTGTATACATAGTCCTAAATCCCTATTAAGCCCACAAATGAATATTTCATCCAGATTGTCCCTTGTTTCTGTCAAGGGTTTTTATTTAAATTAATTCTGGCGTACAGTTGGCTGCAATTCTTGAATAGTGTCTTTCATGCTAACTTGTAACTTAGAAGTTTCTTGAACCACAAAAGAAGTTGAGCAATACAGACAAGGTATAGATAGTGCAAGTCAAAAGTACATTTTCTAAGAAACAAGGGTCTGCAAGAAAATGTGTTAAGGGACAGATGTGTTCTAGACCTCCTCATATTGATAGCCAAGGAACAGCTTGCAGTAGTCCTGTCCAAAATCCTTTTGGTGGGCAGAAGGCACTTTGTCTTCTCACTCATCCCGTATTCACAATCCTGATATTTCTACATTCATAGTAGGAATGTTGTGTGTGATGTGGCTCAAAAAGTGACATCTGCTTTTGTGTTCCTTAAATTTGTACTATATGATTAAAGACGACTGTGAATTCTTCATTGGCGAGGCCACCCTTCACCACTGTGGGAGTGTACTGGACTGTGAAGTTGCCTGTTAATGTATTTGGCACCCACTTTACATCTCAAAGCATCCACAATTGTACAAGAAGAGGGAGATTTCAGACCTACACTGCTTATCTAGCAAAACTTCTGATATTTATATCTATTGACATAGTTAAGACTTATTCATATTCCCACAGCAAATATTGGAAGGGACACTCACAGTGGATTTCCAGTTTGTATCACTTCTTTCCTTAGCATCACTTTTTCTTGCTGATATATCACAGTGGATTAGGCAATGTGATAAGGGGATTTATGATGCTGTGAATACATATGCTTAAATGTAATGAATTCCACATCCTGCGAGAGGTTAGAACTTAGTTTGTATTTTGATATGGATGTATGTTAGCCAAGTAGCAAGGTGGTGCTTCTTAAATTTATAGTCATGACAGAAAAAAAAAAAAAAAAACCTGAATTATCTGTTCAGTTCAGTTGCATGGATTCTACATTTTTGGTTAATTTGGGTGAATTCTGTTTACCAGCCTAGTTCTACAAGGATGACTACCGTTCCAAATCTCTGCATAGCTTCAAGCAGCTGTTTAAAAGCAGAAAGAAAACACTATCAGCTTGTCAGAAAGGTGTTTCTTTCATCTTCCAAAAGTACCCTGGTCAAGGCCCAGGACATCCTGAGTATGGCATCCTGGACCAGTAACAGATGTCTGATCCAAATGTCATGACCTGTCCGTGCTAGAAATCTATGAGATCCCCATAGAACATGTGGGACACAGGCTTGCTGTATGATATCCTTGCTGGATCAAGGAATATTAGAGTGTACATGGTCATTTTTATATGCCTGCCTAAGCTGTATTAAGCAAATGTCAAGGTTTTCTAGAATGTATTAGTGATAACTGACCTCTTCTTCTGAAGCCTATGCAACATTCATCTTTAAAGCACATCATTTCCATGGAGGGCTCAGTAGATGGCCCAGTAAAGATTTTTAATTTTTCTTTGTAAAATTGTAATTTGTTGTTAAATACATGTTATGTTGGTATGTAAAATGCATATATGAGTACATTCTGTATGATATATATATATAATTTATTTATATCTTATTGTTTGTTGGCTTTATTTTATTTATGTTGTATTTTTTATTTATTATCTTATTATTTACCTTTTTTATATACTTGTGGTTCTGTGGCTTTTTCCTCGTTGTCGGTTGCTGGTTTCAGGTTATTATTATATCCCGTAATTCATTCATTCTTTTTGCAGTCAGTTCTGTGAAAGAGCATTTAAACATTACGGGCACTTCTTGTGACACATGCTCCTTTCACCCTATATGGGAAGAATTAGCAATAGTACAGCCAAAGACTGACAGCTGCTTTGTATGTCGTTCACCATTTGGCTAAGAGTGACATGTGAGTTTAAAACTGGTTTGATATTTATTCCCTACAAAGGAATCCCATTTGTACTGAGTCGTTTTGTTTCTTCTATGAAAAGCCGTTCTGTTCAGACTGACCCACAGTAGTTCTGTGTTATTGTCTCAACGAATCAAGCACACTTCTCTCTGTTCTCTTTTATTTGCTAAGAGGAAAAAAATGGTATTAACCTCTGTGGGACTCGGTAGTGATGGAGAACACCATTAAACATTTACGCTAGCAATTCATACTATATAACACCTCATACTTGAAAGGATTCCTTCCATAAAACAACTTGCTGGCAGTGAAAATTTCCTGAAGTCCCTGTGTAACATAGGCGGATGCTAAGTACTGCTGTCTTTTCATCCAAAAAATAGATGGTAGAGAAAGTGTAAATACTCTTGACAAAATATCCTTCAAGGAGGGCAAGCACAGAGATTAATCACTCATTGTGCATAGCAGTCTTAGATTTAGATCACTCACATTTTTCAGATTGTTTTAGCAGGTGTGAAATCCTACTGTACGATTTGGTATGGTGACACTTGTAATTCCTGTGTTTAAGCAAATGCATGACTTTGTTAGTAATAAAATGCATTTTGAGGCAAAACAGAAAACTTGTAGATTTCCACCAAGCAATGCAAATGCAAGATGTTAAATCAAGTGTTTCTGTTTGAATCCATAATCTCTTTGCAGTCATGCAATGATCTGCCCACATTACATTTGATAGGGTGGAGCAGATTTTCCTTTATTAGGTTATCCCACCACGAAACACACAGTGCTTGGGAATCTTCTCCATTCTCTTGCTTCATGACTACAAGCTCTAT
The DNA here is from genome assembly GCF_000699245.1 of Pterocles gutturalis. Taxonomy (NCBI): domain Eukaryota; kingdom Metazoa; phylum Chordata; class Aves; order Pterocliformes; family Pteroclidae; genus Pterocles; species Pterocles gutturalis. Next base: position 108,370 of record NW_010120507.1, read on the forward strand.
ATGATCCTGGCAGTGATGAGTTAGATGGTTTTGTCTGTGTTTCTTGGATAGTCATAAAAAAGATTTTGGGTGTTAAATATTTATATTGGAACTAAGTAGACTCTGGCTTGCAGTTTAGAACATTTTTTGCAGCAAAGGCCAAGCGTTAATATTGGGAATAGGAAAGAAATACAGTGATGCCAAGGCTCAGGATACTCGCCATGTTGTAAGCTGGTGGTATGAAAAAATTCTTTTTCTTCACCCTCTTCCTTGGATGTTTGCTTCCAGGAAAGACCATACAACATTAATGAACCATTTTTTAATCAAACATTTTGCAAGAATTTGCAAGTGTTTTTGACCCTTTGAGATGATAGAACAATACTCTCTGATTTATTTTGAATGTTTTCCATCAAATTACTGCATTTCCTAGAACACGTGACAGGCTTCTGTTCTACTGGCTCATGTAATATTTCTTTTTTACCTGAATGAGAAATTCTTTTTTTGCATGTGCCAGTTTATCATATAGGTAGGTGATAAGTGTTCACCATAAATGTTACTTAAAGTCTGTAAATACAGAAGTGTTTCTGTAAAAGAGGAGGTAGTCTCTACAGTATGTGCACTTTTAAAGTGCAATAAGTTGGAAAATTTTTTTTTCTGGTTTGTGTTAAATCTTTAACATTCTTTCTGCCCTTTAACTTACATTATTTTAAATGATGTAATTTTTAAAAAAATATCCTCTCCAGGTGGATGTTACTGAGTGCGTTGAAGATTTTCTACTCAGTGAACGGGAGGGTGGCTTCTGTAACTGTCTAGACACAGCATAGAGACCTTTAGAAACCTCTTTTGGTGAGAATAGGCTCAGTGCTCCATTTTAGAGGAGATTATATATTAAATATTTCTGCTTTTGTAAAAAACCCATTTTGGATCGTAACAAAATCATAGCTCTTCACCTCTTCTCTGACTAGCAGCAGCAGGGACTATGTTGTTAACAGATTCTTTTCTTTCAGCTGAAGAGGGTGTAACCAGTAATGAGCAAGGCATTAGTGTCCTTTAGTGTTTTCTTGCATTTTTGGTAACAGACTGTAAAAACCTGTTGACTAACTTGAAATCTCTGTGAGCCCTCTGTTTTTCATTGCCTTTTTGCGTAAAGAAAAAGGGAAGAAATTGCTGAAATGCTAATTCACAAAATCTTTTCAGGTTTGAATGTTTTCTGAAAGTTATGTTGTCCTTGGTTGTTATGTCCAAAGTCTGTAGTTGTAGGATCTTGAAAAAATAAATCTGACTTTATTTTGCAGAGCATTGGCTGTGACGACTACCTGGGTTCGGACAAGGTGATTGACAAGTGTGGAATATGCGGAGGGGACAACACTGCTTGCAAGGTTGTGTCTGGAGTTTTCAAACACACGCTAACAAATCTTGGCTACCACAAGATAGTGGAAATTCCTGAAGGAGCTACAAAAATCAACATTACTGAGATGTCAAAGAGCAACAACTATCTGGGTAAGTTGCATCTCAGTGAATAAAGCATTCTTTCTGTGCTGGTGCAGCTGGGAGGGGGTTATGGCCAGCCTTCTAAGCAGTGTGAAATAGATGGCAAGAAGAGAGAAGAGAGGAGGGAAAAGAAAAAAAAAAAATCAGTAAACAGAGGTTTTGATCAGGACTAAGAGGCAGTTTATAGTTCTGGCTTGATCTCGTATGACAAACGCCATAGACCTGTTACCATCTGTTGCCCTGTCCATCTGACTGTTGCTTCTTCTCCGGTGATGACACTTCCCACATCGTTAATCTTCTCTGAGCAGTCAAGAATCCTGCCAAGCGGCACTCTTGTTTATGTAAAGTGTATCAAGGCTGCTTGAGGAGGGAAGAGCATCTTCTTATTGCCTAAAAAAAATCAGTTCTTTTAAAGTGGAAGTATATGAAAATTGTACGGACAGAATGTGATTTGAGGTGGTATCTGCAGAATGCAAGGTCATTTGTGCAATCGTTTTTTCTGAAGCAGGTCCTTAATTAGAGGACCCTGGAATATTTGTATTAACATCATAGCATCTTGTGGTATATTTCTAGGTCTGTTTAGTGTGCTGCAAATCAGAGACTATGTGGAATTTCTGCAGATCTATGTCTACCTTGTGTGCATTTGGGAACCGTGCTGTTCCCTGTTGTAACTTGCTTGTTAGCAAGCCCTTAGTTCGCCTACATTTGTGCTTCTGGTTTGGAGCCAATTCTACTGAGTGGACTGGAGAGTGAAGAGTCAGTTAAGATTTTTTAAAACCTGCCCTTTGCCCTTTAATGTATCTTCACCTGTCAGTCTATCCTTGGATCTGTCTTAAAAATTACCATAGCAAATAAGGAAAATGGACCTACAGGAGGCCTTTCTTGCTGGCTTGGTGTGATGACTGCTAGGACAGTAGAGCTGTACTGGAAGTTTCGAATCCCAGTACTCTTGTTTGACAGCTGCTTTATCTCACTTCTGGCTGGTAAGCATCTCAGCTGCTTAAGCACAAGAAAGTGCTCTTTTCTGAATCGCATCTCTCCTCTTTTTTTTTGCTTTCTACTCTTTAATTCCTGCGTGAGCTGTAACTAGCTCCACAGAAACATTTGCCTGTAGATGGGAGTTTGTTATGGGGAATAGTCTGAACTGTGATGTGAACGCCATCATTTTACAAAAAAAAAAAAAAAAAGACTCTAAAAAGTGAAGAAATAATACAAACTGCTGAGAGTCCAAGCAAAGCAAATGTTCTGGGGCTCTTTTAGGATGATCGTATCAGTTCTAACTTGTCCTGGTTTCATCCAAATGTATTTTTTATACATTATGTACACCTCTATATATTAGCATTCAGTTTTCCATGTGAACCATTTACAGACTGTAAATGTCAACACTGACTTGTTTGATGAAATAAAACAATAATTCTCTCTAAAGAGCTTCCATAGGTACTTGTACATTTGGTAGGAAATGAGTGAGAATGCAGCTTACTTGGCAGGACAGTGAAAGTAGCCTTGTTACTAATATATAAAAACATGGAATTGAATATAATTTTTCTGTCGATTTACTTGTCAGCATCTGAAAGCAGCTGGCAGAAAAAATCTCTTAACTATGTTAAAATGTCCTGAGCCACTTAAACATTTTTGGAATGGGCAGGACAGAAAAATAGAAACATTTTTTGCTTAAAAATAACCAGGCTGTTGGCATGTATGGGAAAGTGGCAAACTTTTTCTTTCCCATGCTACTTCTTATCTCCTTATCCCCTGAGCTCATGGTTTATGCTATCAGATTTTATTTCTTTTTTTTTTTTATCTGTTTCATATGTTTCATTTTAATGCTGCTGGTATGGATTTACTCGGTTAAATTTACCAGCTCGCTCTCCTGTTAAGAATTCTTGAGGCTGTAGTTGCAGCTAGGAGTGCAGCCTCTCTGCTTACACCATGACATGATAAACTTGGTTTACTGAGGCAGGTGTGTTGCAGCAGGACAGGAATGAACAGGTTCGAACAGATCAGAAAACTGATCCAGCAGTCCGTGTTTGGACTGCTACATAATAGCTCTTAATAACTGCTAATAATGTATGAATCAGTCTGGATATTTACTGTGGTATTTTTTTTACAGTTAGAAGCAAAAGCTATGTATTACAATTTAGGTTTAGACTCTACAAAAGTGTAACCAAGGCTACAGGCGGTACAGTTGTGAGCGATGTATGGAATGACTTGCTTCTCAAAGTAGTTTTCAGCAATATTTCCCTGCTGGCTGATGCGTTAGACCTTTCGGCAACAGAACTGCTGACCTTGGACAGACTTGTCCATTGGCAAAGCGCTTCTGTCACATGCTAGTTTTGTACAGAAAAGAGACAAAGACAAACTTTTTATCCCACTGGTTGTCATCAGCTGGCCAGTTCTCATAGACTGAAATGGGAAGCTTGCCACTGAATTAAGTAGGACCATAATACCTTAAGTGGGACCAGGACGTTACTGCGCTTATGCTACAAAGCGTGGTTTTGAGTATAAATACTTCAGCATCTTTGAGATTGACATTTGGGATGATGGCAGAATTTTAAAGCCAACTTATGTGAATCTGGAGTGATTATTTGGAAGGTGCTTTTTTGCATGTTGGGTCTTGAGAACCTAGTTCAAAGAAGCTGGTTGTTATCCATATCCACAGCCTTAACAGCAAGAGAATCTCATGGGAGGGAGGGATCAACAGTAAAAATTAAAATTTATCTTAATACAAGAGTGAAAAATACAATGGTTGAAAATGCATTCGCTTTGAAATATGCTTACCCTGTGTAATGAACTTACTGTAATTGGAAAGAATCGGGTAATGTCCCGTAACTCAAGCAGCAGTTTTTTTTCTAGAGCAGTTGTCTGAATCTGGAGTGGTATGACTTTGATCGGTTCTGCAGACAATGCCAGACGTACTGCCTGCCGGCGTTGGCAGGAGGTGTTTGTGAGATACCTTGTGAAGGGGAAAGTGTATGTGTTTGTCTTTTGGCAAGTCTCTTCGCATTTTGTGCCTTACCTGAATACTCTCTGCTACGGGGATGTTTCATAGTGAAATTTATTTCATTGCTCATTGTAAAGCTCTTTAAAGTTCCTTCAGGGAGCATATTATGTATTTCAGTTTTGTTTTTCATGGAATTAAGTGATTTCAGACACTAAATGAGTTAGGGAGATCTCTGGATCTAGTCCATTTTCCCTGCTTTCTGTAAAATGATACTCAGCTATTCTAGCGTCTTCGGTTAGCACATACCAGTATACAGTATTTGGGATTAAAATAGGAGTTTCATATTAATAGATTTTTCAACAAAAGTCCAAGAGACGTTAACAGTGAATATTGGGGTGCCTGAGCATTAATATGGATTTAAGGAATTTGTCATATGAAAACAACAGTGGCTGATACAAAAAGGGCTGTGAAAAGATTCTCTAAAAAATATTTTGATTCAGTATTCTGTGCAGCAGATAACATTCAAACTGTATGTTTCATGATGAAATATTGTTAGCAGCTTTTGAGCTTAAAATAACATTTTGAAATAATTTAGAGATCAAATTTATGGCAAATAAAGGACCTAGATTAGAACACTGTCAGAGAATTTAGAAGATAAACATTGTTAGAGGCACTGCTATATCACATGTGATTATATGAAAAGTTTTATAATTTGTGTATTAGGAATTGACTCATCGATTTCCTGCATGTGGTGCTGATTAGATCAATTAATACACTTTAAAATATATTTTTTCAAATTGCTCTTAATGATTTTTCTTTTTTTTTTTTTGCATTTTATACAATATTAAAGGTTTCTGTACAAAAAAGTTGCAACAGATACTGTATAGTAATATGGAGACGAGAGGATATGTGTTTGAATTTTCAGGGCTTGGAATTAACATGCAAGAATATGCCAGAGGAGGAGACTTCTTCTGTTTTCTCAGTTACTTTGCCTAAAAGGGATCTGCTTATAGTAAGCTTCTGTGGTAGTGCTTAGGTGTGCATTGCTTTCAGTGCCTGTCCCAAATAAGCAGTGAGAGCTACCCGTGCACCATTGGTAATTCCTACATTTCTATTCAGAAACAAAATTACCGTTTTTTCATTTTAAGATGATGAAGCACTGCAACCCACAGCTATGCTATTGTGTATGTTTAATTGTGATGGACTTGTGAAACCCCCACAAAGACTTCAACGCTGCATTTCTTTCAGTGTATATTGTTCGTTGAGTGCATCCCTATATGTTTCAGTCTATGCATTAGAGTTTGAGTGTCTCTCTCATGTGTACAGCTTACTGGATGTGTTACTTATAAACTATGTAATTACAATATCTGGATTAGAATAACTGTTTTTGTTACCTTTTGTCCTTGTGCCTCTTGCCTGTTCTCTGCTGGAGTTAAACAACAAAGACATTTCTTTGTACAGGCGATGATGTGCTCCAAACTGTGAAGAAAAGATTTAAGGAATCGCTTCTTAAATAAACTGAAATTAAGGACAGCAAATTCAAACCATAAGGAAATTTCAGAGTAAATTATTAGTAGCTGAAGAGGCAGTTACAATGTCTGGGTAAACTTAACTAGAACATTTTGAATAGTATTCCTAAAATATACTTTTTATGATTATCTTAGCAAATCTGTTGTATAGTTGTTTCCTGAATACTGAACTGAAAAGTCAGGAAATAGTACATAGAAAGAGGAACAACTTGGTTTTTTGAAAAATGTTTGGAGAATCAGGCATTCCTATTAAAACATGCTAATGGTAATATCCAGCTCATTTGCTTCTGCTTTATCTCCTTGTCACCACTCTGTTTTCCTGCAGTGCTTAAGATTTTACTTTTTGTTAGATATTTTCTGATTCTACAAAATTGGCCATTAATAGAAACTTAACCAATTTTTGGCCATCTCAGAAGGTTGAATTCCATGTCAGTTTTAGAAGAGACCTGATGAGCAGAGAAGATTCGGATTTTTTCCTCTTGACTGAATTCAGTTTAGTTAGCATTGGTTGCTTAGTTGTAGGTGTCTGAAATATTAATAATTTGAATTAATTGGGCTCTGTGTGGCCATGCTTTAATTCAAAAACTAACACAGGGGTACTGAAGAGAGCTGTCTTTCTCAACATGGATTAAAGACAGCCTCAGTACTGAGGTGTCTAATGCTGACCTATCCAGGAAAACGCTTTCCCGTGTCTGCTGTTTTACACCCAGAAGTTTGGAGTCTGAGCAGAGAAACGTGCATTATTCAGTAGCTACACAGCCCAGTGCCTGTGAGTTAATATTACACTAATTGCTGACAGATTCACTTCAGCATTTACATTTAGAGTGCGTATGCTGGCCTGAGCCTTTCCGTGGGTTGCATTTCCTTAAACCCAAAAGCATGTACAGTATTGTGCTTAGCTGGTCAGGGCAAAACTTGTTTACATGGATGATTTTTTATCATTTCATGGTATTCCTCTGCAAACTATAGTTTCAGTGGGCGTGGGGCCTACAACCTACTCTTCGTTTGGGCCGTGATAATTACCTTTAACATAGCCAGGCTGTCTACTGCATTCTGTTTGGAGAATTCAAGACAATGGTGAAGAGGCGTGAGGAGTCTGTTTTGCGCCTGGAGATGACAGTAATCTTAGAAGCTGACAGCATCTTAGAATTCTTGGGTGAGCCTGAATTTGGATCTTGCCTTCTGTGGTCATATTCCTGTCGCAGTGAGCATGGTTTTTCCCTATTATAAAAGTCATAGTGGGGTGAAGGAGCACACGGCTGACGAGGAGCGGCTGAGGGAGCTGGGGGGATTCAGTCTGGAGAAGAGGAGGCTGAGAGGAGACCTCATCACTCTCTACAACTGCCTGAAAGGAGGGTGCAGTGAGGGGGGTGCTGGGCTCTGCTCTACAGTAACAAGTGATGGGACAAGAGGAAACGGCCTCAAGCTGCACCAGGGGAGGTTTAGGCTGGATATTAGAAAAAAAATTCTTCACTGCAAGAGTGATGAGGCATTGGAACAGGCTACCCAGGGCAGTGGTGGAGTCACCATCCCTGGAGGGGGTCAAGAAATGTGTAGATGTGGTGCTTCGGGACATGGGTTAGTGGGTTGGGTGGTGTTGGGTTGACGGTTGGACTTGGTCTTTTCCAACCTTAACGATTCTATGATTAACTATGATTCTATGAAGTGTTCGCTGTGTTACATTTGACAGTCTTGTCCTTTCCTCTGTATACTAACTGCATTATTGATAATATTCTACTTATTAAACCATTCCTTCCCAAAAGGTAGTGCTAGGTTACAGGGCAATTGAGGTTACTGCTTATACTTTCAAGCCACAGTTGTACGTGTGCTGTTGCATGGGTTCGTCCATTCTGTGATTCAGAAGGCCTTTTCTGTGGTGATGCTAGATAAGCATCTAGGACACACAAAGCCAGGGAGAGCATATGGTGTCTTTTACTTGTAAAAACCTTTACAAGATAATGATTTTGAAAACCATGAGCTTGTCATTGAATTTAAAGAACAAAATCAGAAGAATCTAGGACTGAGAAATCATGGTGGAACAGCTTCACATAAGGTATAAGATGAGAGGCAATCTAAAATCCGGTGTGAACACTCCTGAAGCTGTAAGGGGGATTTCATTTTGATCCGAGGCAGTGCTACCTGAAGTCCAGGTTATGTCAGTATTTGACCTTCGGAGTTCAGCCTGTGTTTGAGGATAATGCATGTGTAAGTTACCAAGGAGAATAAAGACTATTACAAGTTTGTTTCTAATTCAAATGGGTTAAAAATTAGTAGGAGACAGTATATTAAGACAGATAGAAATGTGCAATAGCCATCTTTCTAACACTTTTTACCTGAAGTTCGTTACAAAGATGCCTGGTTCTTCATGCACACACACCTACATTTACATGTTATTTGAATTATTGTCCTTAAAATAGTTCCAAATTTATTTTCTGCAGGGAGAGTTCCTTTCACTAAATAAATGTTCATCTTCTTGTAGCCAACATGTATTACTTGGCTAGGGTGATCACTTACTAAAAGCCTTGAAGTTGTTAAGACTTTGGATGAAATTCAACCCTGGTGTTAATGAGTTCAACTCCACTGAATTCAGGTTGCATAAGAGTCTTACCTAGTCTAATGACCTGTAGTTGAACCAAAAATATATCTAGGACATTATTCTTTGCTGACCATATATTTTTTCAATGCTGATGTTGCTTAAATAATTACATTTTAGAGTCTCTGGCAAGGTTATCTTAGCAAATATCTTGGTAAATTCCAAGGTGACCTTTTCCCTTCTGGCTTCATTAAACAGCCAGCTAATATCTGACACTCTGTATAGTGGTCTGTAGAGTTCCAGGCACTTTTTGAAAGCATACAAAAGACGTGCTTACTCAGAACCTGGTTTATTCTTTTTTATATATTGAGTAGCAGATCTTAAAAAAAAGGCAGACCACGTTACTCATCTGGGTGATGGGAAGTGCTCTTTCCCCTGGCCTCAGGAAAGTCATTAAGCTTTAATAGCTGGTTTAACTTCAGTATCACAGCTGTCCGCCACTGTGTTACAAAACAGTACTCTGCATGCCACTTGCCATTGGTGTTTTCACTTACAAGCTCCTAAATTAGCTTCTCCTTGCTTGCGGATTGCGGGAGCTCCGCTGAGAGCCAGCCCTAAGCTGGGGTGCTGAGCGAGAACCCTGGGGGCCTGGCCTGGCAGCCTGGTGGCTTTCCGTCTGGCCTGAATCTCAAGGCGAGTGCTCTGTGTTGCTGCTTTTCCAGGTAAACAGCTTCCTGACCTTTTTCCTCTTTTCCCTCTGCATCTTGAATATTTCTTTCCAGCACCCATTGGCTAGGCTTTTTTGCTTCTTAGCTGCTCATTGATGACAGCGGTTATGACCAGTTTTGGAACTTACAGAAATAATGTTTTCATTTCCTGTGTTTCTTAGTCCTGTCATCATTTGACAGAGGTGTCGTTATTTTTTTACCATTGTTTGTAAGCAGTGTTCTTAGGAAAACAGCTGTCACTGCAGCAGCGCACCAGCTGAAGCCTGCTGCTGCTTTGATGATCTGCCCTGCAAATACATCATCTGAACAGCAGCCAGCGGCTATGAATCCCACCAAGGTGCTTGTTTCCTAAGTTCTGTATTAAAGGAATGGTTTTTTTCCTTCTCTTGAAATATGGAAAGGTTGTTTTGGAAGGAAGGGAAAGGGATGAAAAGAAGTATGCAAAATAGTGAGAGGAAACCCAGAAAGGCTGGTTGGTCAGTTTGCCTTGTAAGGCACTCAGCAATCTGGTTGCTTATATAACTTTGCAAACCCCCTTGGCCTGGAAGCCTCGGGAGAACTGACTGCAAGATTTTCAGTGTTTCCTGCTTTTTGTCAGACCCCAAAATCTTCAACTTCAGTCTTTCTCACAGTGTTTTCATTATATTTCTGTTTCCAGTTATGGACAGAACCAAGAAACTTGAATGCAAAATTTCAAAGAAAGTGCATTAAAAAAATGAAAGAGATGGGCTGTTTGAACAGTTTTTATTAATCTGAACCCAATTAATGTGAACTTCTTAGATCTTGAAGCTTTAAATTATTTTTGTCTTATAGTTGATGACTATCAAGTAGTTTCCATGAAAGTACTCATTTTAACGTTGGTTTTAACACACAGTGTTTGGAATACCAACACACATGTTGTTCAAAGATTCTTAAAAAATCTGAGCTCTTCATGTTAATTGAGCATCTTTCAGTGCCTACATTTCATGGCACTGACCAATATTCAGTAACATGGATTCTCCTCTGACTAGTGCAGCTGGCTTTCTGCTTTCACCCCATTCTTCTTTTGTCTCTAAGACGGCCAAAAAGGGACTATTTTGGAAATGTCCTATACTCCTTGGAAGCCATTAGATTTGGGAATTGATTAATGTCCCTCATAGATAATCTGTTGCTCAGTTGTCTTTTTACTTGGAGCAAACACTACTTTGACTAAGGATGTTCTTTTTTAAAGTTGTGATCAAGGTGTAGTGATCTTACCTTGCTAGTCATGGGTCTGATACAATCCTTTCCTCCTCTTGTGCAAAATGAACGTTGTATTCTGACTTAGCTGTACATAAAGAATGACCGCTGTCAGTCCAAATTCATAAACACAGGCAAATTCCTAAATCGCATGAAGACACATTTCTTCTTTTTCTTGCCAAGAGGAGAGGTTGTTACTGATTTAAATAGTTGTTTGAATGCTACACATTCTTAAGAAAAACACCAAACTTAAGAAAAAATTATTGCGAACCTGGTTTCAATTGTCGTAGATATTTCTGTACGGCATTCTTTGATTCCCTAATCTTATTTTATTCTGAGCAAAATTCTCTTTTGGATAGCGAAGAACCTTTCTTTGTTCCTTAAGCGTCCCTTGATCTAGGCAGATATGTGTTCTTACATCTTTGTCTGACTCAGTAAAAGAAACATATTTTGATCTTTTTTTTTCCTGTTGCTTCTCTTATTTCCCTTTGAACTTCTCAGTTTCAACATTTTTGTTTCTTACCCTTTTAAAAATCTCTTTTAGTAAAATAATCACCCAGTAGAAATTCTACATGATTAGTGGCTTCATGGCTGGAACCAATAAAGAGATTTCATCTGCAGAGAGTATTTTTTTATTGCAACGTTAAATTCCGAAAGAAATCCAAGTCTTTTCTAATACACAAAATATATGGGGATTGAAAAATTATAGACTGTGCTTGATTTATAGACTGTGTGATTAAGTTAGTCAAGGGAGATTAAACTTTATCGTTTATTTCTTAACTTGCCCGGTGTCTTTGTTTTCTATTGAATATTACTTCAAACACTGTGTCAGAAAAATTTGGGTGCTTAGAAGCCTTACAGAGCCAATCTTCATTTCATATTTGTACCCATGGCAGCAGTAGTTACCTCACAGTCATGGCTCCATTTATTTTATATATTTGTGTTATAATCAAACGGCTGTAATTCTGAAAATGTTGGTAGTGTGGCTGAGAGTTCTGGGTCAGGTGAATGTCTGCTTTAAGATTATGAACTTGGTTTTAGCGAGCCACTTAGCAAAGGTTACCAGCTCGCACTGCTCATCTAGACATGGTTTAGGGACCCTGAGGTAGAAAAACTGAGTATGTGTTGACCACCAGTGACCACAAAATGTTGATAAAGGGATTTATTCAGGGCACGATTAAGAGATTAATATCTCAGTCCATCTCATTCACCTACACAAGCACTTCTATGGAAGAACACAATCTGCAGCTTTGAGTCAGCAGGCAGGGAGGCGGTGTAAGTGATGGCTGTGGCATGGGGCTACAGCTGTTCCCTTTGCACCTGTAAAACTCTTCATCTGTAGTTGGTACAGAGCAAGGAATAGCTGAATGGAACTTAAAATACGTATTCTGTGTAGCAGTTTCACTGAAATTATTGGAGATAAACCTCAGGGAGGAGCAAGAGCAGGGCTGTTCCATTGAGCAGGATGGCTAGAACCAAAGCATGGGAACATCGAAATGGTAAGCAACACCAGAGCTTTGGAAAACTTGGGAAAAAGATACATTTTTATTGGCAAAAAAGAGGTCCCATCCTTTGTCTTGTAAATTGCTTGTAAGGACCTAAGGCAACAACATCTTAGTGTGTAATGTGTCTGCAGATGTTCAGTCAGATTGCAGAATAAAGAATCCTTCAGTAAATGGATTACAAGTTTACTGTTGAATTTCTGTCATAACACTTCATCATTCTCTTTCAGTTCATATTCCAGAGGACCGGGGGATAGATTTTTCCTTAGGTGTCTGGCAGAGCTAGAAGAGGTTGTTACATATCCCTAGCTATAGTTCCCTCTGATTTTTCTGTTGTCCTTACAAAGACTTTTTCTTTCCTTCCCCAAGCCTAATTAATGCAGGGGAAGGCCAAGCCATGGGGATTGGTTTGAGCTTAAATTTACATTATAAACAGACAATGCCTGTCTTCAGTTGTCTTCTGCCAATAAAAAAAAAAGACTGAGAAGCATGATGCAGGTCTTAAGTTTGTGTTAAGAGATTGTAACTCTCCGTCATCATCATTTTCTGTTGCATTTTTAACAAAGCGAACTTTTGAAAAAATGTCTTCAGTGTGTCAGTTGAAACAAAGCATGTAATCCTAAGAATGTAGCGGTTTCTTGGGACCGTATCTATTGATATAGTAAGAAACTAATTTTTCCTATAGCCCTTGTCTTTCTTAATAGCACGTCGTAGTTCATTCCTAAAGCTTTTGAATCTCTAGTTCAAAACAGTTCTTCCTGGATTGTTTTGAAACTGTTCGTCCAGTCCTAATGAGCAGCAGACCTAGCGTATTGTTCACTACCAGCGGTTACTCTGTTAGAGGGAGGGGTATTGTGCATTGAAACTGCAAAGTTTGTCAGTTATTTATAAGCTAAGGTTTGCTGGCTTATGAATGAAACAGCGGGTTCCTTGCCCATACCTCTTTGGGTGGGCTCAATTCTGCGCAGCTGTGCAGAAGAGAGATTTTGGAGAACTGCAAAGAAAAATACAGGATTTTATTCCATTCTGCTAATTTGTAAGGAAGTATCACAAATTTGTAATTTAGTACGTTGCCATGAACCTTGTAGATAGTTTAATATAAAAAGATAAACGTGACAAATTCTGTTAATGTGTTCAGATTAACCTTGAATTACCTTGTACTGATGGTGGCCCTTTGGAGTGCTTCTTTATAACACACTGCGGGTGGGAGTTCGTGCGTCAGGAGAGGTGTGTACGCGGAACCCAGGGAGAAGTATTTCTGATGACCATGTAACAAACAGAAGTAGTGTTTTCACAGGCTGTTCAGGATGGTGCAGCTCGCATCTTTGTTCTTTGGCTTTATTTGTCTTCAGTTAACAGACTGTGAAATGAGCATACTAACAAGTAGAACACAATGTTATTATAAAAATAAAACCAGACAATTAGTTCAGAGATTCAAACACTTAAGAAAACAGCAATATAACTTTCTGTATGCGCCTTGGAAGACAGAATAACAATTTAACACTTTTCTGGAGGTGGATTGATAAAGGCTTTTTTCAGTTTGTTAGCTTCATTGCTTCTTTTAAGCAGAAAACAAGGGTAATATGGTCAGGATTCCTCTGAAGTCCAACCAAAATCAGGTATGCTGGAGTGCAGCTACGCTTCAGAATTAGTTAAATGCGTCTCCATTGGCCATGATTCTGCAGGTGCTGATGAGTACCCCCTGAAGAAGCTTAGACACCCTCAACCCTCCTTAGTATTAAAGAGTTAATAAGTTATCTGTTAGAACGCAAGGTAAGAATCTAAAACTGAGAGTGCTGCGTGTTGAAACAAAGGAATACAGGGACAGAGCAGATATAACATTACTGTGTAATGAAGTCTAAAATTTTCTTTAGTATTGCTTTAGTATATTTTATGTATGTATATGAGGATGCAGATTTTCCTCATTAAATTTAGTGTCATTAGTCATGGACTGATGCTGCTTTCTTTTCACTTGGTTGAATTGTGCCATTTTAATTTACTGTCTTTGAATTTTCGTCATGTCTTAGAAGTGGAATGAATGAGTAAGACTGAACAGCAAGCACTGACTACAGCATCTGCTCATACGCAACTCACCTGTTGCTCCTTCGTTGTGGTGTATCTACATCTCAAAACTGGTGCAATATTGTATATGTAGAGTCCAATTCCTATTAGATTTAGATTTTAACAAGAACGGATAACTGTTACGCATTGCCACCTGCTTGTACTTTTTTGTTCCTCCTCTGGTATAAAGCAGCCATCCTATGGCTTTCTTCCCTTGAAAACTGCAGAACAGCTTTTAGTGCCCGAGTTGCAGTTTTCACCTCTTGTTCTTCTCTCCTTCTGAGGCAGTTCAGTACCACCACTTGCAAGGGTGAAATTTCTACTCTCCCTAATAGTGCAGAATAATGGAATTCTTTAGGCTTGTGTATGTGCTGACTCTGGCAATGTGAACCTTCAAAATATACTGTGTAGATGAAGTTTTTAAGCAAACATTTAATCTTAATGGTAATGTGTTTAATTTGTCTAAGGTACTTAAGAGTCTGAAGTACAGATTGTGTTTGGGCATGTTGTGTGTCAGAAAAATTATACTAACCTTTTGCAAGGTACTGGGTTTCACAATGGAACAGAGGTGAAAGTGAGGGTACTACCAAAGGTGTTGTGTATTTGCATCCCCAGCAGAAATTATGGTGGATTTGAGTTAAATATTTCTGTTGAACCTCTTGACTGTCGTGATGACCTGGCTTTCTCAGAGCCCAAATCAATACAAGAAAAATCCTCAAACTAATCTTCTGAGGGAGTGCAGTCACTGGCCAGCCCTTTCATCTTGTGCGTGGTTTTGCACACACAGTGCCTATGAGTATAAGCAGAGCTGCCTAGGTTTCTTGTTCTTTGAAAAGCTCCCAGATTTTAACAGAACATTAAGATGTTCCAAAAGTGTTTCAAGACACTGCTTTTTGAAATTAATCACACAAAGCAGTGTAGCTGTTTAGTGCTTAAATCCATTCGGCATGGTAAATAGTTCCAGAGGGAAGTGACTAAACCTCGCAAGGCTGCCCTCCTTCACCTTCTCTCCGTGGTGTTTGCTGCTGAAACCCACCGGTGTACGGGTTTGTATTTCATGCCTCCATCCAGAATTTGGCTGTTGAAACAAAAGCTCCTTGGTTCTTTGAGAAAATTGTCACAGAAAGTGCTTCTTATCTTCAAAGTGTTTTTCTGACATTAATTAATTGGATCCTCAGGATCCTGTGAGCAGGATAAGGAGCAGCCTGAAAATGCCCATTAAGCACTCCTGCTGCAGTGAACTGTATTAACCACTTTTGGAGCCTGGCTGGATAAAGTGGGTTTTCTACTACCCAAATAACTTTAAAAGTGTTTGAAAAGAAGTGCACAAAAATTAAAAATGCTTTTGAACTTTCGTCAGACTTTTATGCCTACATGCTTGTGGACATAAAAAAGCTGCTGTTCAAACAAGCAGGGGCAGATCCTCACTGGCTTGTAAATTACAGTGGTGCCATTGATTTCATTGGAACTGGGCTGCCTGAGACGGGCTGAAACGCCTGGCTCTGTGCTGGGGAAGTAAAGCAATGTGTAGTAACACCTGATTTGAATAAAGAGCTTTAAAACCTAATAATAATACCTATAATGAAGATATACTTGCAAACACATGGAACAGATTTTGTGTGAGGCAGTCAAGAGAAAGACACATTAAATGAATAGAAAAGAAAGGCAAAACAAAATAAAGTCATTGGTATTTGCGGCTGTATCCTAGTATGAAAATGGAAAATACTTTATCTCTCCACTGAATTACCAAAAATTCCTTTCTCTCTCAAGTGACCGTTATCCTAAACTGTATCTGACAGTAAGCCATTGTAATGGCAACCAATTTGTGTTTTGGTATTTAGGGTGGGGTTTGTTTTCTGTTTTTACTGAAGTTAATCAGGACATGCTGTTAACCACTGAAGTTACTGGGTGGATTTTTTGATTGGATTATAAATGAAAAATATGTGATGTTGAAATTCACTGGACTCGGAATATATGCGTATCAATATCACCCAGAAAGATCTTTGATATTTAGCTCACATTGTCAATTTGTGGTCAGATATTTTCCATAGGAGTTATGGTCCTTAAATAATGTAGAGCATGATATTTAGTTTGGAAGTAAAATAACTGTTAATTAAGTAGGCTGTGAACTTGCAAACAATGGAACAGGGATTGATTAAAAGAAGATAGATAAATATCTCATACCAAAGACTATGAATAGTATTTCAGTCTGCCAATTGAAATGAGAAATGTTACCTTCACTGAATCGGATTCATGGTATCTTCATATTTAGTGTAGAAAGAAATGAGCCTACGAGATGGTCAAAGAGCTCTTGAGTAAATTATTAGTCTGTTATGCTTGGTGTGTTATGTAAAGCTGAGGCTGCAGTAACGTGTTGTCTTTTTTGAAAAGTCAAACCAGGGTCACAGTGGGGATTTTTGTAGACAACTCTCTTGTCTTTGAACAGGTTTTAATGTGGATATGTTGGTGGCTCCCAGGCCTGTATGTATGCATGCACAAACACAAATTAAGAGACTACAGCTCATGGGCAGTAGGTATGGAAGATCTTCATTCTCTAGAAATTTCATCCAATTCTGGGTTGCCTCTTTTCTGCTGCTTTAATATTCCTGCCTTGCCTGAGTGTGCATGGGAAACCATTATTGGTTATTGACCAGTGCATTGAAGATCTTGTGCTGTTTCCAGAGTCAGTTCCTGGATAAAGTGCTGATCCTCCTGCCATACTCCAAACTGTGACTGGTGAGAGAAGTCTGTGTCCCAGAGTGACTGACATTTAGCTCAGTTTTGATGAGGTGCCTAGCATCTCTCTTTTTCTGGAATGGAATAGCCGAAAGAAAAAAGGTGTTACAAAGCCTTACGACCTTTCTCTTCACAATGCATTTAGAAGTGGCAAGAAACAGTGTGTTTACATTGTGTGTTTGAGACAAGTATGGAACAACTCCTTTGACAAAAAAGAAAACTCTATTAGCTGCTCAGCAAGGCAGTGATAGTGAGCCTCAGAGAATGTGACTGTTCAGGGAACAGTATTTGCTGCTTTTTGGCTGTGTGTGTTATGCCAGTGAAAGCCTCTGTGTGTGTTGCTCAGCCAGTACATTATTTATATTGCAGTGGTTTGCAGTATTATTCTATGTCTTTTTTACTTTGGCTTTTTTTTGTTGGTTTTCTTTTGTTTCGTAGTTTTTTGTTTGGTTTGGGTTGTGGTTTCTTTTTTTTTTTTTTTTTTTTTTTTTTTTGAGCAGAAGAGACTGTTGATGTGGATGTATGCAGTGATTTTATTGGCTTGAGTGGAAGAGACGTTGTTGGATCAGCTGGTTATAGTTTTTTTGGATGAGGTGGGCGGGGTTTGTGGTTTAGTTTAGATTTTTTTTTCTTTTGGCAGCTAGTATAGAAATACAAAATAAGTAAATAGAAAAGAAATTGAAAGGCAGTACAATAGGAAATACCAAAACCCATTCAAACAAAAACTCCTACCAATGCATTCTTTAAAATGCTAGGGAGATTTATACATCTATCAAAAGTCATCAAAGTATCTGTGGATTGCTGTTTACTTGGATTCGTAATTATAATATTGGATAAAGACTTCTTGGTTCAGTTCATTTGTTTAAACTTATTTTCTGCATTTTTTAAAATGTAGCTTTACTCAAACTGAATTGCTTTATGTTACGTAATAACTATACAGACTCTGCAAACTTTGGCAGTTACTACCAGTCCTGCTATGCAGTATAGAAAGCAGTTGCATACCACGTGCCTAGCCTCCAAAGGATCCTGAAGCCTCTCTTAAGTTTATATAGTTGACCTGCTTTGGCTTTCTTCTCTACAAATTATGTTCTTAGGTTTTTGGTCAGTAATTAGACCTTTTTTTTTTATTTATTTCATTAGTCGGGAATAAGAAGTAAATTGGAAGATGTATCACATGCTTCCAGTTTAACAGTCGAAATTAAACAAAGGCCACCCAAAGAGATTGGTTGCTAAAGTAAGACCCATAAAGAAAAGTACAGTTTTAAAAAGGTTGCTTTAGCTGAACTTTTAGTTCCTGCTTGTCAGCAAGTTTTCAGTGGTGCTTTATAATTAACAGCATAATAGCAGGGTTGCTACTGACCTGGTGCTTACATGGTTAACTATTGGAATCAATGCTATGAAGCATAAAAAGGCTGAAGGTGGAATGGATGTGTTGGCTGAAATCTTTTCCCTCTTGAAGATGAGAAATGCTTTGCCAGTGATCTCCATGCTACAAGGAGGTCACCTGGCCAACTTGATTTTCAGCACTGTGTAGGCAGAGGTCAGCCTGGACGGAGAAGGGGACTGAGCAGGAGATCAGGGATCCTGGGTCACTCGGGCTATGAATTATACTGAAGGAGAGAAGGAGGAAAGGGCACTGCTCAGCAGAAATTATAATGCAGAACAGCAGAGTTTCTCCTAAGCCGTGTCCTTTTCCACTTTAAAGCAAACAACCAGCATACTTTCACCCTTGTGTTACATTGCAGAGGAGAGTGGAGTCGGGCTTTGCACGGGCAGTGGCTCCCCGATGCAGTGTGGACATTCTCCAAGACAGTTCCAGCCACTTTGATCTCTTTTTGTTCCCAACAGAATTCTAGACTCTGAGCCAATGTGTTAGAGATGGCACTTGAAGTCAAATTTGTTTTCAGAATTACACCACGAGGTGTTTACGGATCACCATCTATGCAGATAAGCAGATTACCCACGGGGGAGGTGGAAGCTTACTCTCGTAATGTATTTTGGTATGGGAGGGGATCTCTAAGGTACTTGCTGAGCGGAATAGGATGTTCAGAGAAATATCAGTGCTTTGATTTATGACTTGGCAGTGACCTGTGAATGTAACCGCTTTAAGTTATGGCAGTCTTTATGGTCTAGCCCACAAAGAACTGTGTTAAGAAGATTGATTTCCCTATATTTACCCTCTCCCTGATAAAACTCCTATTTTTTTTTACCTGAATCAGATTGAAATAGGTCATATAAAGTTAAAGACTTTGTACTCTGGTGAGAATCTGTGCTGTCATTTAGCATCATGAAGTATTTTTCTAGATATGTTTAACCTGTTGCCATTACAGTAATTATTTAGTTTGTGTTTATGACAGAAAACCATGACTTTTGGGAGAAAAGATATTTAACAAGCTATTTACTCATAGACAGCATTCATAAAAAGACACATTTATCTCAAAGATGGAAAAAAATTTACCATCTGAGTATGAAACTAGGTTTACTAGATGTACCCTTACAAAAAACTAAATTCACTGTTAATCTCATGTGAAAAATACTGTCTGAAATGTAGAAAAAAATAGATTATGGATTATATAATTTTTTGGTTCAAATGTAAATTAAGCCTATAGCTAATCACTTTTTATAGTTCTGAAAAAGGGATACTGGAGAAATTCCATTAAAAGGAGAAGGTAGAGCTTGTCAAACTTTATTATGAATTAATCAAAGACATAAAGATAAGGATTTTTTTTAAGGTGGAATTGTAAAAGAGAAATAAGGAATTGCTTCTGAAATGTTGAATATTTAATGTTCAGCATGATAAATTCATAGTGGTTGTATTTCCTGGTTTAGAAGCATGAACTTGTCCTGTTGTTGCTACTGAGATTCTCCTAGCTCCTCTGGAAAATCTGGGCCTGTATTGATCTATGTATATAACAATCTCTGCTCAATGTTTTGGTCAGGAGACCTATGGGACTGGAAGCACAAAGTCTAGAAGATCAAACTTGAGAAATACTAACAACTGTCTGCAGAGCAGTTTGCATCTACTTGCCCAGTGTAAGTGGGAGAAAATAAATGACTTCTTGGTAAAAGAAGGAAAAAAACTTTCTTGTTGTTTATATATTCTTTCACAAATATGCTTGGAAAAACTTTAATTTAGTTCCTGATGACAAAATAATTATATTGTTTGTACTAATGAAACAACTCATTTTCTTCTGTTATCTGCTCAGGATCTGTACGCCACTCTTTTATTTATGCTGCAGACAAAATACTGCCATTAATTAGCCAGACTTATTTAGTGACTGGGATAGACTCACAACTTGCAAATCCATAATTTTTTCCATGTTTCCATTAAAAAGTTTGATCAGAGAATTTTTTGGTTTATTAGCTTACTAAGTAGCTTGGAAATAAAGAACAATGATAGAATAAGAAGTGATAGACTGAAATGATTTGTATTTGGGATAATCTTCTGCTTCTTTTCATGAAATAATGCAGTCATATTCTTTGTTGTTCTTGGACCTACAAAAATAATCAATAAAGTGAGATTATTTCAATTTTTGTCATGTCAATAGGTTTCTGGGCTTGCCTCCAGGTATCAGTGGGGTGTTTCACATGGTTTGATAGCTTTGTCAAATAAATGTCAAATCAGTTCAGTCCCAGAGCATCCTTTTATGTTTAAATGTGCAGACTGACATAAACAATAACATGTGTAAGACTGCCCCGAGCCTTTACAGCCAGAAGATACTGTATGAGAAAGTGGATATCAATGCTGAAAGGACTTGCTGTGTTTTCAGCTTTCCTCTGATCACCCAGCTTGTTGCACTAGGAATTCATCTTCTGGCAAAGTGTTCTCAGGTGAGTGGATCAAGCCTTTCACTCGCATGTACATATATATTATTTTGCTTTGTTAAGAGGCAAATACTCAGGAGGGTCTGTAATAAATTCATGTTGTTCTAAGCTGAAAACCAAGGTTTACTGTGCTGTTGTCAGTTTTTACTGGAAGAGAGAATAAGCGGGGAACTGAACGATTTTTCAGGGCTGAAGACAGGTGATGGCACTAAGTTGGCCTGGTTTAGTCTGTGGCCTGTATCCTTTCTGGGATGGCCACTGAATTAATCAGAGCTCCTTTGTCCTTCCCATAATGGCCACTAACTTAGTCAAGGCGGATCTTCTCCCACCCGTAACCGCCTCTGATCTCTCTTGCTCTCCACGCCAGGGCCCTGTTCAGCCCTACCCGCCGTGCAGGCCCTGGTTCCAGGCTCCCCTGCGCTGCTGGGCCAGCTGCCTGGCCTGGCCTTGCCCAGAGCTGTGGCCTCACGCTGGAACCTGCTTTTCTATGGGGGAAAACATTTCAGATTGCTCCTCTGGCCTGTTGTCAGCATTTGTTCAAATGCAGCTCTGTTTGAGACTTCGGCACCGTGGTCAGACTTGCCTGAAATCAGCCCCTAGGTCTGAAATCCCTCCGGAGAGTGGGAACGGCAGACACTGAGCCAGAGGAATTGACCTCCGAGCGAGGAGACCCAGCGGTGCTTCACAGGTCTGTGTGTTCTGAGTTACAGCATTCAGCTTTACCACACAGAGCCTCCAAAATTTTTGAGAAATTCTACTTGAAATTCGAAACAGTTTAGGAATATTCATTAGCTCCAGTTTTCCGTTGTGAGAAATTGAAGCTATTTAGCAAACAGAAGAAGCAGTTGTAGCTCTTCCCACTTCATCTTTTCCTTCTCATGAGATACAGTGCTGTTTTTCTGCAGAGATATCACAGTCGGCTGGTTTAGTTTAGCTGTCTTATAACTATTCTGGTTCTTGGCAATTGTCAGGAGTGAAAGGAGGTACAAAACATTTTTTGTTATGCCAGCTGGAGAAAAGGGTGGGGGCTTTGCACATGGGCATTTCACTACTCCGGCCCTTCTGATTGAAGTAGTGTCTAGATTAGAAGATAATTCAATTGCATTTATCCACCCATAGGATTTACACCAAATGTATGCTGAGTTTCTGTGCTGGGCTAACTCACGTGCAGCCGAGCTGTGCCAGAAGGCTCAGCTATCACGCTCAGAGCCATTAGCAGCCAGTCCGATCAACTCCTGAAATATAAGAACCAGATTCTAACTGAAATTATGTAACTAGGCCAAACATTATAATCTGCAGGTTCAGTGGGAGTGCACAGCTAAAATATCACATGCCACATTGGAAATAGATCTCTCCTGGAGACTACTAGTCCTGATTGCTGCTTATTATTTCCAAATACTTGGTTTACAGCTATTGCCAGTGAACAGGCCGTGCTTTTCCATGGGGATAAAACTGAAATTCTTGTTGAGTCTTACAAGAGCTGAAGTTCTGAGACTGCCACCTAGAAACTTCAACCTTAGTTATGCCCTGCCTTCTTAAAACAAAGAAATTAATGATGTATAAGTAAGAATGTGGAAACACTTTCTGAAGAAGTACAGAAGTACAGAAAAAAGCACCACAATTATGAGTTACACGTGTTATTCTGCTGATCAATTCTTATGTCCTTCTGAACCACAAGATTTCCCTTGAGATGCTGTGTTTCCTGGAACAGAATAGATGTGCAACTCTGTATATATTTAATATCATTTATCTAGAGATGCAAGAGAATGCATGATTTTGCTCCATTCCTCTGTGTTTTAGTGCTGTCCTTTATCTTCTCCCCATCCCATTTCACTCAGTCTACTTTTGTGCCAGCCCTTCTGGCCATCTCTTCAGTATTTTCAGGACAAACCTGAACAATGGTAAAATGACATACCATTGAAAACAGCCAAATATTTATAGTGACTTCAGAGGAACTGGGAGTTCAGTCATAGCCTCCTACCCTTTCAACTCAAGGGAAATTCCTGTTCAAGGCAAAGAGAATGAGCTTTTTCTAGGTTGTTTTATAGTACTTAATAAAATGTATTTGGACTGTATAATTATAGAGACTGGCTAGTTAAATAAATGGAAAGCTCATCATTCTTTAGCTCATTTACAAAATAATAGGAAACCTGCTCATTTGCAATTATTATTCAGCACATACTGTGCTGACCTTATGATAACTTGTCTCTTACTTCCCCTCCAGTATAGAGGACTGTAAAGTACTACTCATAAAATACAGTTACTGTGTTTAGGAATGATGTCATCTCTTCCAGGATTTCTTTGCTCATTGCAATCCATACACTTTGATGCAAATTGGGAATCAAAACACCCTTGGTGCAGAACTGGATGGTTGTATATTTAATTGTGGTCATGATCCTGACATAGAGCAACATTTGCATATGTAGTTAACAGCATTCCGTTAGTGCCTCCACGCTTGAGTTTAATAAAGCCTGTCACGCTAGAGAGGACTAAGCAGGTTTATTTTTGTGCTAGAGACCTTATAAACATAACACTAGCATAAAGATCAACCTCATCTCTGTTGTTTCCTCTTATTCTTTCATTTGCTTTCTCAGTAAATATTAGTATGTCCTACAGTAGATGCTTTTAGAAACTCACTGTATGCTCCATGTAAGCTATTTAGAGTCACATCTCAACATTTGGGAGTATTGTCTCTGCGTAACTTCCTCCCTATGGAAAGCATGGGAATCGTGTAAGTGTTGTTAATTCTGTACTTAGAAATGATAAAGTTAAAAGTCGTCAATCACTCAAAAGCACCTGTTTGAAAAATGGCAAAAGGCTTTTTATTAGAGCAGTTTTAAAGAAGGGAAGCAATAATAGAAAAAAACCTGAAAATTAAATGCAAATGCAATTAATAAAGAGTGCTTATGCCTTGCTGTGGAAGAATTGACAAAATGCTGAAAATCTGCTTTAATTAACCTTTTTACTTGCGTCATCTAATCTGCTTCATGAACTCTCTATTTCAAAAGTTCCAGCCCATGCACAGACATATGCTTACAGTCTTACTCTAGCAGCTGGGTGAATAAAAGGATTTAAATGCATCCTCTGATTGATTAATGCTACTATTTATATCTTTTTTTCTAAAGATCCCTGTGTAGATTTTCAGTGTTGCACACTCTTCCCCAGTGGGATTGAGTATGATGTGCAGGACAGCAATAATGACACATAAATCACATATTTTTCAAATGTCTTGTCACGCATCCCTGTATGTATGTTTTGTAGTAACTTGCATGTACCAGAGTATCAGAAGTTGAAGCAAGAAAATACAGAGCGTGTTTGTTTCATTTTGCTTCATAGTGTCTACACCTGAATACATCATATGGCTATATGATAAATCGCTTTTGTTTCTCAAAGCCCCTATTATTTATTGCAGCAGTAGTTAATTTTCTGTTCTGCTTTGCTGCCCCAGCATTTTCCTTGTGCTGATGCATCAACATGGCTTTTGGGGTCAAAGCGAAAGAAGGAAGAGGTGTAACTGAGTGAAGAGGAAACTGCATCAGCAGGGGGAAATTAGAGACCAACAGTTTAATGAACACTCCAAAAGGAAAATTACTCTTTGCTGCAGTGGCAGAAAATGAGCATTTCTGTTTGCAGTGGTTAACGGGAAAACTTTTACCTTTAAACAAGTAAATAGTATTCTTTTTGCAGGTAGAAAAAAAAAATCAGGAGTTTTTTGAAAGCTATAGTGGGATTTGTTGCCTGAGGTGATCTGCAAGAACAGGCACATGAGGAGCTCTGAGCAAGATTAAACTTCTTTCTCTCAGGACAATCTCAGAACTATCGTGAAATAAAGAAATTACATAGACAACACTATTCTGCTGTGAAACTTCACCCATGCTGCTGCTTTAGAGATTGGATAAATTGATATATAGAGAAAAAAAGAGAATTACACAAGTGAACCAAAATTGTCTTGCCATTATAATTAAAACTTGGCAAATGTTTTTTTGCCAAAAAGTAACAAGTTCAACAAAAGGCTGAGGCAGGATGAAAACTATGTATGCATATCTGTCAAATTCATCTAGTACTTGTGGCCACAACTCCTTCAAGAAAGCAACAGACGTTTGTGAAACAATATTCAAATGTTTATTTAGACACAATTAAATTTCAGATTCAGTCTACATTTTTCAGAGTCAGAACAAAGGTACTGAGGTTCTGACACTAAAGCAAAACATTTCATTTTGTGCCAAAAGAATATTATTTGGATTTTAGGGTTTGTCTGGTTTTGTTTGCTGAGCTTTACCACCTAGTACAGCTGTAGGAAGGGCAACCAGTTGTTTGGGTTTAGAATGCTTTTAACAGTGGGCTGCAGGGGACCTTAGAATAGGAGTCAGAAAATCTGAAAAGAAAAGTTAAGAGATGGCATGTCTCTTCCAGGCAACAGACCGTTGGAAGAGCTGACAATAATCTGTTTTCTGTGAATGCAGTGCTGCAATCCCAGACACATCTCTGCACATAGTTCAGAACTGAAATGTAGCTTGATCACAGCATTCAGCTGATGAAGCACAAAAAGCTTTTGTAATTTGGCTTTATCAATTCATTAGCATTGAACTTGCTTGTAACATCATCACACACAAAAGAAAAATGTATCAAAACTAGAGGGCATTTCCAGACAATTTTAAGGATTTTAAAATAGTGTCAGATTATTTTGGACCAAAACCAAGGTTCAGTGAAATAGATAAGACAGGAGGAGGAAGAGGTCCTAAAGAACTATCTTAACAAATATCTTATTTATTTTAAGTATGTCCTTGGAAGCAACTGCATTCCGAACGTATCAGCACTTGGTGATTGCATGAAGTCCAGAAAAGGAGGTTGTCCAGAAACTGAGGTAGAACTGGCAATGCTGTTTTCATTAAGCCTGCTGCATGCGGTGTAGAAAAGTGGCCAAGTAAAGCAAATGGCAAAAAGTAAATGAACTCCGAAGGAATTGGATTCCAGCACACTCCTCTAGTATTAGTAGTGAAGATTGGTTTGTGACATCTATATATAACATAGATCTGCAGTACAAAACTGCAGATTCAGAAAAGCCAGCCAAAAATCAGTAATAGAGATGGAAGATAAATTTTCCATCAGCTCAATTGAATTTTCATTCATCTGTTCTAACTTACCATTAAGCAGTCTATTTCCATTCTAACACTAAAGATTATGTGCCCAGTCTTCAAATTAATACAAATTTACTAACTCACGTTAAAAAAAAAAAAAAAAAGCTTTCATAAACATTAGAAAATACACCCAGAAGATGTCTGCTCCCTCACAACTGAAACAACAGTAAATTAAACCTGAGACAGCAGAGCAGGAATCTCTTACACTGGCATTTTTTGACTGTGTCACTGTGGAAGGATAAAACCTGCCAATGTAGAACCTCAGGACAAACTTGGCAAAATCAATTTAATGCAATTCACTGTTTCAAATTTATTCTTATATGAAGCAGGATTTCTTTGATATAATACGAGAGCTGTCCAAATAGAATATTGGAAAAACTCCTTGAGCCAGATTATGCTGAAGAACATAGTGTTGATCTGAAGTCTACTGTTAGTATTTTAGAGAAGAAAGAAAACTGCCTAAGTCTTTCCTTGGAAATAATAGTATACTTGAATGGTCAGTTCCTTGTAATAGTATTGCAAATATGGTCATTTTATCTCCATTTTTATCTACTCTGCACTATGAAAATATTTAAGCATGAGTGCTGTTGTTGCCAGTAACACTATGTGTCATACTTAGTTGGCAATGTTAGGACTACTACTCAGTTCATGGATAATGTGCAACAGTATTTTTGGGAAATAAGCATGTGCCCAAGCTATTCAAAGCTGTGAGGAAAGATGTTTGTTGGGTTTCTAAAAGGTAGATTTTAAGTTCCTACTTGGTGAAAAAATTATTAAGATTTGTAAGGACAGGGATCTAGTTTACACTTATTTGGGGTGACTGTATAGAAAGACAGAACCAAAATTTCAGGTGCTTCTCAGATCCAAATATGAAAAAGTATCTCAGATTTGGATACTTGTGCAGAAGGTTCAAGTTCTTAGGTTTTGAAAAAGGAGTGGAAATACCACAGGACACAGGTTACTCTTGGTTTCAGTCAGCATCTAAAAACCACGTGAAAAGTCATATTATGCTTTTGTATTATGTTTCTTTCTAGTCCTCCGTGAACTGTGGAATAGTGGAAGCATACACAGGGGTTTCTTTGGTCCTAAAGTTTGTATTAGAAAGGATTCTTCTGCATAAGGATTACGTAAGGTCATACAGTACTTCCCAGGGGAGAGTCCCACTCCCTGATCTGGGTCCTGTCTGACACTGTTGGAGCGACCAGTAATGGCTTTGAACTTCCATAACTTTGTCTCAGCTATGCATGGTTAGGAGATGCCCCGTTTTTGTCATGGAGGGTCTGTACCCCTACTCTGTCTTGGTTGCCAGTGAAGAAACCAAATACAGTGCAAGAGATGGAGGTGTCCCACCTGCAGATCCTGTCTTCAGATGGAGTGTATACAGTCTGATCCTAATTTGGGGCCCAGGCAGTGGACTGCTGACCGTTTTCTAATATCCTCAGTTGGCTCTAGAATAAGGGTTTTGTAGGATCAGACTGTTAAAGATCATTTGATTCTTGCTGATTACGAGATTCTTAACCCTACTAATATTTCTTGAATTAAGCTCAGAGTCCTGTGGGAGCTTTGCCATGACCTCGATAGGAGTTAAAATTCAAAAACTCAGAGGCAAATAATATTTAATTCAGTTCACAAGAAGTGGTCCAAATATTCTGTAACTAGGTGTGTTGTAATAATCAGCAAATATTGATGCTTTCAGAAAGGAGTTATTTCAGAGAATCCGTTTGAACTAGTGCATCTTTCATTACTTTAAAACTGTCGAATATTGAGTTTCTAGGCATTTGGCTTTTTTTTCTCTTTGTGCATCAGAGGTACTTTAAGTAGCTTAGTAGCTGTATGCTATGACTTGAAGTATTTCTAGACTGTGGTCAGTATGCTCTTTCTTTATTAAAAATAAAAATAAAGGATCTGAAGTTGTCTTCAGGTACTTTTGTAGAGAGTTTTACTGTCTACACATGTTCAGCAGTAGCTGGTGGTTTGGGGAGTTAGACAGGGGGTATGGCAGCTGGGCAGCAGGCTGTAAGCCCAGGTGAATGCAGTCCGGTTGTTGGAGTTTTCCAACAAATTCCCCACTTTCAAGTCTCTCTTACTGTTGGTTCCCCACTGCCAAGTTCTGCATGCTTTTAACCATGAAACCAACGGACTTTATCTCACAGGACATTTCACCAAAGGTTATCTTTAAGTCATACAACATGCACCAATTCTGCACTGATTTTTGTAATCAAGTGTGTGTATATTTTAGATTTGTCTCTGATAGCTCCATGTAATGTGTTTTCATACAGGAAAAATAAATAGTAGAAGTTGTGTGTTTCTTTCACTTCTTTTGTTGTCGTGCTTATTCAGAGGTAGTCATATGATTTACTGCAGCCGTTTCCAGGCACTTTCTTTAAAGATGCTGGAAGGGCATTGGTGTTTCTGAAGAATTAACTCATTTTTGCCAAAACATTCTTAGACTTTAATTCAACTTAAATGGCAACATAATTTTTTTAAAAAATATGCTTGTTAAAGTAAAACACCCAAAATATGCTCCAAATGTGATGTGTTAAGTAAAAATTGTGCTGAGGTGTGAAAATTGCTACGGTTTGCCTGTAAGATGCTTTGGTTTAATTGGCAGCTGCAAACCAAGTGCAGCTTCAGAGCCCCATCCATGTCACCTGCTCACTTTTGCTAGGTTTCTCGGTTGAGGAAATTTATCAAATAACTTTTTACCATGTTTTATCAATATTTGACTTGCATCTCGACTGCATCTGCGGTTTGTCAAGGTTTCCTGGATTAAATTACCAGCGAGACATTTGCAATTAACTTCAACAGCATAAGCCTTCACTTTGTTTCCCACTGACTGCAGTTGCAAGCGGGCAGTCCTCTTCCCAGAAGAGAGGAATTCCTCTCTGCTTCTCTCTGATTGGGTCAGGACCAAATAAGAGACACTTAATAATTTTAATATGTGGGAAACAACTTGGATTCTGTCTGTCTAAAGACTTTATGTGGTTTGTAAAGCAATTAAGTAGGACTTAGGACACTGTTCTCCCAGACAAAAAGGCCTTAGGACAGAAAATAAGTATACTGTATGACTCTGAACCTTAGTGCTCTTGCCAGGTTTGAGATGTTTCATTTTATTATTGTTACTGTGCCGATGCCATCTTGGGTGAAAACGTACTGCGGATAGTGAGGTCCACGGATAAAATATTTCTCTTAAGATATGAACTGGTTAGAAAAATAGGAGGCATTCAGCAAGAAGTTTGCAAAATATATCAAACTGCTTCTATGGATCGGGATTTACAAAATTCAAATCCAAACTAATGGTTTGTTCCAAAATTTCACTGCAAGTTTTCCCTGTGAATACTCAGCTGCCCAGAACTGTTTCCTTTGAAAACTGTCTAACACCTTCACAGCAGATGTTCAAAATCAATTTATTAGATTTGAAGTCATTCACTCATGCTAAACACTCTTCTGTAGAATTCACATTTTTTTCTTTGCATGTGCAAAAATTTTTTATTGGTATTTAATGCTAAGCTACTGATTTTACTTTCAGTTAATTATTATATTTATTGCAAGTACTTGAATATTTCTTTGGCATTTTTTTCCATCAATATTCAGAAGTATTTAAGCTGGATAAAACAGAGATTCTCTTTTTCTCTTCATATTTTGGAGTATCTTTAAATGATGCTGTTTGATGCTAAGTAACAATTCCCCATGTGTAATGTTGGCAATACCTGACCCATTAACATGATTACTTTGTAAATTATGTATCTCCTAGAGGCAGTTGCCATTTGTTCCTGTTTAATTGCTCACTTTCTTTTGGTCCATTTTTGTTGTACTATGTTACAATAATAATGATAAATTAAGATGGGATATGAACCTTTGCCCTGTAACTCAGGCTGAATGTATTTTTACATTGAGTTTATGTGAACTTTAATTTTAACAAGCAAATGTTTTGGATTTTTCCCTGAGTTAAGACTTAGGAAAACACCATGAGAAGAGGCTTTTCTTGCATAATGTGAACTTACTATTAAATGAAAAGTTCTGGAAGTCTTGAAATCTTTTTCTGTGATAGATTTAATGAGTCTTGTTATTAATTTACATTCTTTAAAATATCTGGAAAACTGATTTTGTTCAAACTTAACTTGGTAGCTGGAAATATATTCGGATTTTTCATATACAGTTGTTTCTCTAACCTCTGCAGTGGATCTGTACATGTAATATTCTTTTCTTGACTCACCATTACTGCATTGTGACTGACTCATGACCTTTTCCTTTCTTCAAGGCGGTTATTTCCACACGGACAGTAAATACCAGAGAGTGAATTATTTTATTGTTCACGCTAATTTATTATCTTGCAGGTGAATAACCTTAAGGTGGTCATATTCCAGCTATTTACTTTGTGTTCAGAGTTGAGAAGGGCTAGAAAGACTTTCTGATCAGTTCTAACCAAGTGGGACCCGGAGTCATTGGAGAGGAGATCAGACAAGAGTTCTGGAAACAGGGGACTGCAGAGGAGCAGAAAATTAACCAGGCTGTTACCTTGTGTCTGATAATATGCTTATTAGCTACTGTCATGATAATGAGAGCACATTTGAAATCTCTCTTCAGGAGATATGCAGTGATATCAGTTTTTTTTCTAAGTTCCTCTCTGTCTGCTTGAGCAGCACTAGGGACTTGACCTCCGGAAGGAGAGTTCTGAGCAGAAGAGCAAAAATGGTTTTACTTGAATTGTGTCTACACTGATTTTTTTTTAAAGGTGGGTTGGGTGTTTTTGGTGGTAATACTGTAAGGGAGATGCTGTAGTTCTAATAAGGAAATTGCCTATTTGAAATAGTTGAGTGAAACTTTTAAAAACTGCAACACCCAACACCAACACCTTAGCTGTTGAATTAGCCACATCTTAAGGGAAAAGAGAAAGAGGAGTGACTGGTTCATACCAGAACGACTGGGTTAGTAAATGGTAAGGGGCACTGCAGTTTTTCCTGTGTGAGATTCTTCATTTTCTGTTGCATACTTAAAAGTTTTATAGGAAGTTTTGATACAGGCTGGGTGATGTTTTTCACAATAAATAATAATAATGGTAATAATGGGCTCTTTTTACTTGGAGCCTAGCTTTGATATATACTAAGGTCACATCTTTGTTTATTGTTCTAGTTCTGAGTATTACAAACCTTTTTGTAGGGTTGGTTTTTTTGTTTTAAATCCACCTGAGAGCATGAAGTAGTTGCCGACATTCTGGAGCTGGAGCATGTTGTGAGCTGGAATCAAGAAAGTTGGAAAGATTGAAAACTGCAATAAAAGGGAACTATAGTAATGGAATTATCTTTGAAGCAGTGGAGAAAGAGATTTTTTTTAATTTTCTGATTGCAGTGATGTAGTTCTAATTAGGATTACAAAAGCTACACATACAAACCATCAAACATAACTTCTAGCTGGAAATACTGACCTTGAAAGTGGATGCAAGTTCATTGTTTCCAGAATTTCACTCCGTTGCACCATGGCATCGACTACCTTTGATTTCAATTATCTTATGCTATTTTTTTCTGGAGTTATAGGGGAAGCTGTATAGAATTGTTAAACAGGAAGACAGGAGCTGCAAAACATCTTTAAAAGGAAAGGAAAACTGTAAGCAGAACTGTAGAAAATTAATTAATACTCTTCAGATACATGAAGTACAAATCTTAACGTATGGCCTGTTGAGATTTTGCCATAGAACTGTAGCCCAGGCAGAAGGGTTGATCCGAGTTTGTATCCTGAAATATTCCGTATCTCTAGAACAAAACGTTACTGAAGGGCACTTTGCAAAACACAGTTTTTTAGTTCAGAAGCTGATCCCAGGATGAAAGATAGATGAAATCAGCTACAGACTGTACGAGGAATTAATAGTACAGCTTTTCATAATCTTTCATGCTTTGGCTAAAAAATATTAGCACCATAAAAATTCTTCAGGGGGCAGAGTTGAGGTGGTAGCTGCAGAGTGATCAAAAGATAAAAGAGGCACATTTTCCCTGTTTATGGGGAGGCCTCTTTCAGACCTGTCATATGATAGATTTGAAATGGAAGTTTAATGGACTCTTAGTTTCTCATACAGCCATCTTTCTACATCTTCATTATTAACAACAATTCAATCTTAGCCAGCTCGTTCTTTTTTCTGAGCTCTTGATAATTCATTTTTTTGTTTATCAGCAATATAAGAAAAACTACTCAGATAATGAAATTGAAGAAGTGTTCCATGTTCAAAAACAATGTCAAGCCAGTCTCCAATAAAAACATTTACTCCACGGTTGTTTGAATTAAAATATAACAAGTGTAAATAGCATGTAAATAGTTGGACTGGATTTCATTTTTAACCTGTATGCAATAGTATGTGAGTCATAATTTTTTCCTCCTAGCACTGTATGAGTAAGGATGATGCCATTTTCATGGCTGTTGTATAAAATAGTTTTCAACTCTCTGTTGATGGTATAGACTGTTTTGTTAATGTGTCAGAAAATGAGACCTGGAAAGCAGGTGGATGTATGATAGCTCTCGGCAAAATAAACGTGTAGCATTAGGTAACGTAACATTTCAAAATGCATGGATACATTTTTACAGAATCTGATCCAGAGCCGTTAACGTAATTTAAATTTTTTACTTCACTTGCAAGCTAAACGTAGCAGGTTCATGATTATGTCAGATATTTTATTGCTCTTTGGGAATGATACAGACCAACTTTGCTTTCCTCCAGAAGTCCAAAAAGGTGGGAACTTCTCCACTGCGACTCATGCCTTCTGAGTTAGGTGGGTTTAGCTCTGTCTAGACACTCAAATCCACCAAGTATTTTGCATAGGGAGAAGTAAAAATCTGAAACTTCACCCATCAAGGCTCTCTAGAGGGAGAAGTATATATTTCCTTGAATGTAAAGACTGCCAACAATATGGGCTTCTTTCTCATAGGTTCAGAACTGGTGGTAGCCATCTGCTTTGATCCTTAACCTTCCTATGTCTTTACAGTGTAGAAAGAAGGGAATGCAGTAAGGTAAAGTTTTAAACATTATTTTAACTACTTTTATACCCATTCTGTTTAGTTTCTACCTCATGTTCCTTTTAATGAAAAAAAATTCAATCCTATCAAAAATTTTTCTTGCAGAAACTGGGATACTAAAACACTTTGAATCTTGCAACTTAACAAGGCAAGGACACTGAGAGTGCCACTATCCCTTCGCCAGGTTCTTCTGTGCTGGGTTGGTTTTAAGCCTGGACATCAGCTCAGTCTTCTAGTAGGTTACAGCACTTGCTCTGGGGGTCAAGGTAGTGATCTGGGCAGTTCCCTGTATTTTATAGGGACAAAAGTGATATGTTTCATAAGATATTGTAAGAATATGCAGCTGGCAAATCTAAAATCATCTGCTCAAGATATAGGTCTTAGCCTAGTAGACATAGGATATTATGAAGTTCAGACCTTCAATATCAGGATGTTCCTTTGCAGCTATTTACTTTTATTAATTAATAAACCAAACCAAAACTACCAGTCCAATCCCTTCTTGAATTTTGTTGAAGTGTTCCCGTCAACAGCTTCTTGCTGGATGGAAGCTGATAGGCGTATAGACACATATTGTGTGAAAAGTATTATTTTTGAATTTAAAAACTTTTTTTTTCATTACTTTCCCTTTTTTTTTTAATTGGAGTAATTGATTTTTAGTCCATATGTCTGTATTTGTCTGCATCTTTATAACCATGGAATTGTCTCAATAACAGGGGGTTTTCTTTCAACAAGTGAGTACTTGAAGAAAAGTAATGAAGTGATTGACACGGTTTCTGAAATGTGGCAATAGCATTACACTTAAAATCACTAATTTGTGTAAAAGAACAATTATATTTGCAGAGTGGTTCACTATTGCTGTATTTTTTTTTATCTTAGTGCGCCTTTACATTGACATTTTGTACTGTTTCTCCCCACACGGTCACACTGATGTTCTTCACCGAGAGGCCTGCAGCAAAAGCAGAAAGACTGCTTCTGTTGATTCATTCCGTTAATTCAGATGTCTGGAATATATAAGAACAATTTTAAGTTTCTTCTCTAATGTGTATTACTTTGGAATTAACGGCATACATTTGATTTCCCCATCATTTAGGCCATGCATACGTAGGCTTTCCAAGTTTTTCCCAGCAGCATAAATAGTTGTGTATAAAGCTGAGAGCATTTCAATTGAGTGTCGCAGTTGTTGTGACAGGACAAAGAAGAAACAGTCTCTGGAATAATTGGGTCCTCAACTGCAAATTTTATAAGTTCAAAGCTTGTACCTTGAATTTGCATTTAAAAATAAATTGCCAAGAATCCTACAGCCAAGGATATTGGTGGATTTTGTTGTGTATTTTAAAGTCTATATTTAAAAGCAAATTCTTTTGTAATAAAATTGAAAATCTTTGAGTAGAGACTTTAGAGAAAAGGTCATGTCTTTCCTGCGTACTTAAATGGTGTCTGATGTGGTTTCAGCCTCAAGATATTGCTATATTTTAAATATAGAACTGTAATATTGCATGAAATTATGCACATATATGTGGCAGGAGTTTCTAACCTTAAGGACTTAAAATTGTAGTTACATAGATAAAGGAAGTAGGAACAAGAAGGAGCAGAGGCACCTAGAAGTCGGTGACTTCCCCATGATGACAAAGGGAATACACTGCACAACTGGATACTGAATCCGTATTTTATCCTTCCCTGGCTAGTGTCTGGTTTGCAAAGTCACTTCTCCTCATGCAGGAGATCCTAGTGGCATTTTCATAGAGCTCATCATTCCAAACAGTGCTGCAGATCAGAGCTCTGCAGGGGTTCTAGCAAAAAAAAAATTGTGTTCTGAAAAGGAAATGGAGGGAGTAGCCAAATGGCTTCATGAAGAATAATGGGAATATTTGGTGACCCAGGCTACTGATGTGTCCCTGAATTATTTCATGCCTCTGCATTGTATAATGTACTGATTTTCTGTATCTGCCTCTGTGTTTTGTTCTGTCTAAATCACAAAATAGTCAATTCAGTGGGAAGGAAGTGGAGGAAAACAGCTTCCTCAGCATCCGTGCGTGGTCAGTGTATGCGGCTGGCTGGCTGGCTGAGTCACATAACAACCTGTAACAAACTGTTGAAAAAGGTTTCCAAGCTATCTTTGATTATTCTTTCTTTTTTTTGCAGCATAGACATACCAAGTGCTCGGACAAAGTTTTCTAAGCTTGGGGTTTTTTGCACAACTACTAATATAACTCTGTTCTTTTCCACAGCCATGCAGCTTTGTCCGCTGGCGCTGGAGAACACCTGACAGCGTAATCCACTTTGGGGATGGGATTGGGCACCACTATGTGAGGGGGATTTCCTCTGATCAAAGTTGTTGTGTTTCTGTCCCCATCCTCTACAGCGCTGCGGAGTCGATCAGGACGATCCATCATCAATGGAAACTGGGCAATTGATCGACCTGGGAGATATGAAGGTGGTGGGACAATGTTCACTTACAAACGCCCAAACGAAATCTCCAGCACTGCAGGAGAGTCATTTTTAGCTGATGGACCAACAAATGAAGTCCTTGATGTCTATGTAAGTTTCTTGTATTTAGATTAATCTTCCTGATTGGAAAAAAAGTTCAGTTCATTGTTACCATGCCACACTAAAATTGCATTCAGTACCAATTCTTTGTTACTGTTTTGTTCCTTTAATTTAGAATTTTTTTTGATACTGTCTTCTTGCTTGCTGTTACTCCCATCTTGCTTCAGTTACAAGAAATCTAAATGACGATTAAGCTTTTTTCTCTCAGACTTTGCTGACCCAGTAAAACCAATTTTAGTTGCTCAGTAAAATGGAGGTAAAGCATACAAATGTGTGGGGTTTTTAGTGAACTGGATTTTCGCTGGATAATCTCCTACTCAAGCAAATTTGGCAGAGTTTCATTTTATAGTGAACTGAAGCAAATACCTAAATTGGACAACGCCTCTCACATTGTAAAACTCCAAAAAACTACAGAATGTAGGATTTGAAGCATGGCAGTTTTAATATGAAGCTGTGCTAGGAGAGCACAGATAATAGCCATTTGAGAAACGAAGAGAGAAGACAAGTTGTGGATAAGAGGAAGGAATCATATTGAAAAAGCTGGGACAGGCTTTTACTGCGTCATATCAAAATAAAAAATATAACTGGAATTAGTTACAGCTTATTCAAAGATAAATTGTGTGTCTGAGATGATACACTTTCCCATGGTAAAATCCATTCATTGAAAAAACTAGATTAACTGATAATCTGGTTGTTTCATCCAGTTAGGCCTTTTTTTGCCCTTAAGTGCAATATGGGGTGGAAAAGTGAGTGTGCTGGGTTGTTCCATAGAAAAACGAATAGTAACTACCCTAATTACGCAGCTGGGAAAAGTTAGATGTTGGCAAAGTTATTCCTCATGTGCTATATGGTGTCTTAATAAAGCAATGTAGTAATTATGCAAACATTGCTGCTTTTTGGATAATTTCTAATTGTTTACAAAGTAAGACTGGCAAAAGCCTGGAAGATTAAATGGTTGGGCTCCTCGATTCTGCAAGGCAGACTCCATGTTTTTAAAATACAGGTGTCCTTGTGTAGTTACAGGATGCTGTGAGCTGAGGTTTGGTTTAAAGTTTTTGTTGTCCGCTGATTGATGCCTAATTCATAATGACCAGGAGAGAAGAGGATCAGGAAATGGATTAAACAGATATTTCCAAAGTAATGCCATAAAAAACCCTTAAGCTTGAATTTGTCGTATTTCAGTGTTTTACTTCAGGCTTAGTCTCTTCTCTTTTTGCTTTTGCAATGAATATAAGAAAGCTGGCAAGATGGGCATAGCTTTATCGGTTTTTCTCTGTGGCTGCTACTATGGATTGCCACATCTGTTGTGCTGGACTCTTATCTGAGATATTTCTTGTAGATATGAGGAATACCACAATTCATTATAAGCTGATAGTTTCATGTCGTTTTCAGTGTGATGTGGGAAGATAAAAACGGATAGTGCGAGATGAAAGAAAATCAATCATCAGTATGGCACAGCCTGTCTGATAGGTTTGAAATTTGTGCAGATCCAGATGTCTTTTTTCAGACTTTGTCTTGCAGTTCCTGAATCATGTTATTCTCTTTTCATCCATGCTCACGATCTTTATACTTTGTGTAGAAAGATGAAGAGATTTGCAGATGGGAACTCCACATGGCTTTTTCCTGAGATCATGCTGTCTTTCTTCCACTCTAAAAATGGGGAGGAAAAATCTTTCTGAGTTAGGCAGGTTATAATTAGCAAGCTAAAAAGAGATGCAAGTTTTGTC
The DNA here is from genome assembly GCF_000699245.1 of Pterocles gutturalis. NCBI lineage: Eukaryota > Metazoa > Chordata > Aves > Pterocliformes > Pteroclidae > Pterocles > Pterocles gutturalis. The sequence continues at coordinate 145,327 of NW_010120507.1, forward strand.
CAAGTGTGGAGTATACATTGCTACAAGGACTTAGGTCTACTAACTCAAAGAAAAACTATAGTGTAATTCCAGCTACTTCCCTGCAGGACAGTTGTGACAATATATTCCTAGGGACTTCGTGAGTTCAGCTCTTTATAACATGCGCCTGTCAGTTGTTTTGAGAAACGTGATGGAAAAGCCATGGGAACCATTGGAAAGCTGTTCCTGGAACCACATTAAGAACAGGGTCTTGGTTCAGGAAGGTGAGGGGTACTCTTCTGCTGAAGTCAGCTTCACAGTGCTCAGTTCTCTCAGGACCAAACACAAAGAGGGTGTATTTTTTGGATAACAAAGTGATGTGGGAAGGCCCAACCTTGCAAAAAAATAACTACAGGCAATGCATTATTAGATGGTTCAGAAAAGTGAATGACCTCTGAGGGACAGTTTAGAGGAACAGCTATTATATTTGGCAACAGAAATGTGATTTCGGCATAAGGAAAAACAAAGATCTGAATCCCTAGTTGGCGTTAATTGGTGTGACAAATTTAGTGAAACCTTGAAGTGTAAGTGTGCTCTGCTGGGTCATAAAGCCGTTGGTGTAGTAGGACTTTTTTGGCTTTGGCGTATGGTTTGTCAGAACCAAAGAGCTAGTGCAAGCTCTGGTATTTGTTTTGTTTTGTTTTTTAAAAAGGTACTTTATGTTAAAGTGTAATCTGAGGCTTCCAACAGGAACAATCCCTGCAGAGAGTTCAGGACTTTTCAAGCAGCAGTGTCAGTAGAAGCAGTACTGAAGCAATCAAAGCTTAACTAGTGCAGTTAGCAGCTGATGGCATCCCTGCGTTCCTAGCGTATGCTCAGGCTCTCAGCAGCAGCAATGTAACACAAGCCAGTGGGATATGGAGCGTGCTGCTAACAGTTTTAAAAAGCTTCCATAAACTACTGTCTTGCTCAGGTCTTCTTATGCCTAACTGCTTAAACAAGCACACAAGAAGTGACGCTGACTTGCAGAGATGTGCTCATGTCAGCTCACGTGGCCTCGTGCAGCAGGTTCTGAAACCATTCAGCTTCGTTTGCACACTGAAAGGAGAAAACCTTATGGTTCCTGCCTGCGTTTCATAAAGACTGCTGTGATGGAGTTGTTGTGGCTGCTCTCAGTGGGAGTCTGTCTGAACTTACATTACATCTTCATTCAGTTGAAAATTAACAGGGAAGGATGCAGGAGGGCTGCACGGGTGCTCTTTGGCTGCTGTAACAAGTGTGTGGGCCTTTGTCATCTGTTTATTGAGCAGTGCCAATGGTGAGGGCGCAGAGTGTTAGTAATTTGAGATAGCCGATCGTTGAGTCTCCATTGAATGGTGCAGAAGTAGCTGCACGGTGATGAAAGGAACAGGTTGATTTGTGAGATGGTACACAGAGAATAACAGTATGTGCTGTTTGCGTGTGCTCTGTTCAAACACAACCAATAAACCTTAAAAAAGGCAGTTTGCTATATTTGTAGATTGGGGTCTGTGGTATTTATTTTCCTCTGCTTTGTTTCTTCCTTGCTTATGTTTGCTCAGGCATCTGTCAGGCTCCTTCTGTCTGAGAATGTTTTGGTGCCCTTAGCTCAGTTGCAAACGTATTAACCTGTATTTTCTTAATTTTTTCCCGAAACAAATATATATTTGCATTTTTTTGGAGACAGTCTTTAATCGTTGTTTCTGTCCTGACCAATGACAAATAATGTTATGTAGCTGATCAGTTCAAGTATATATTTACATATTAGTAATATAAGAAGTGGAAGAACTGAATATATGGCTGTTTTTCTTTTTAGATGATACATCAGCAGCCCAACCCAGGTATACATTATGAATATATAATTCCAGGAGACAACGTCATTAGTCCTCAGTTGCTTGCTCACAGGAGGCCAGGTAAAATGCCGTTATTTCCTATTATTAAACACATTTTGTTACCCAATAAGCTAATGGAGAAATTCATACCATTAAATTCAGTGTAAATACTTCCGCGGATGTGGGAGAGGCCCATAATTTCACCCTGCATATTGAGAGAGAATTCTGTATAGATTTGGTAACTTCAGTGGATTTATACTGGCAGGGATTATTTATCCTGTAGCAGGAAATCTGGTCACATACTTCTACTTTCACTAACAGTTTTGTTGTTAAAATGTTAACCATGGCTTTGCTTGAGCTGGAGTGTTGTAACCAAGTCTCAAAGATGAAGCAGAACGTGATTTTTCTCTTCAGAGTTTGAGAATTTAGAACAACCATTGGCAGTTTCTCTCTCTGTTGCCTTCCCAAACTAGAATCTGGACACCTCGTGCTCTTGACTGAGCTGTGGGTGTGTACTGTGTGTACTGGTATGAAGTTCTGAAGGACAGTAGGAAATTTGCAGGCGAGTTTGGTTCCACTTTTAATGATCATCACTTGCCTTGACAGATTTCTAAGCATGTTTGCAGTCTGTTCATAATGAAGAGCAGCTGTGCTGTGACATAGAATCATAGATTGGTTTGGGTTGGAAGGGACCAAAAGATCATCCAGTTCCACCCCCCTGCCATGGGCAGGGACACCTCCCACTAGCCCAGGTT
>NW_010120507.1:148180-150343 GCF_000699245.1 Pterocles gutturalis
CTGATTAATTTGGTGACTCTCCTCTGGACTCTCTCCAACAGGTCCAGGTCTTTTTTATGTTGGGGGCCCCACATCTGAACACAGTACTCCAGGTGGGGTCTCACGAGAGCAGAGCAGAGGGGGAGAATCACCTCCTTTGACCTGCTGCTAATGCTTCTTTTGATGCAGCTCAGGATGCAGTTGGCTTTCTGGGCTGCAAGCGCACACTGTCGGCTCATGCTGAGCTTCTCATCCACCAACACCCCCAAGTCCTTCTCCTCAGAGCTGCTCTCTATCCATTCTCCGCCCAACCTGCAGTATTCTCTGCCTCCCTGTGCCGAATGGGGAGGCAGACAATACAGAGCCTGGTACAGAAAAAAAGCAACCAACCAACCAAAAAAAACCTAAACCAAAACAAAAAACTTTGGGAAATTTTGACACTGGGTGCATTAACTCTGCAGAGTGTTTGGAGATTCTTCAGGTTTTAATATGTTTGCTGGCCAAGACTTGGTTGTCTTACTTTAAAGCAACACAGTCTTTGCAGGACAGCATTAGGAGGTGTCTGCATAGCAGACTAAAGCTGCTATTTATTAGTGAATGAAACATAAACTGATATTTGCAAGTGAGGCTCATTATTTTACTTTTTTGTTATTGTCCATCATCAGGGGAGACTTTGAATGGTCAGTTAGGAATGCCAGAAAGTACAAATCATGAGGATGAGGATTTGCACAGGGAGACAGACGCTCTCACTGGACAGTCAGCTGGAACTTTTCCAGTTATTCAACCGGGAAGATTTCCTTCTCATCAGCCAGAAAACCAGGTGCCTGCTGTGCAACCACCACGACAAAACCGAGAACACAACTGGAAACAGATTGGAAAAACTGAGTGCACTACTACATGTGGGAAAGGTAAGTACTTCATATACCACGCACAGAAAATAGATGACACATGGGAGGGTTCCGGTGTGGCAGAGGAGCAGCATGGAGAGAAGAAGCAGTGTGACTATTCAGCAGCTCTTGTATGCACAAAGCATTGCTGGACCTGGTGTTTTCTGTTGTCTTACAAGCAAAAGACATGTCAGTACTATTATGTGTGCTTATATTTAAATCAGTAGAAACAACAAAATCAAAAATACGAAATACAAAGTATGTAAATTACAAGGGAATAGATGGCGTTTTCCTCTGAAAGGAAATATTTCAGGATTTTATGGCAAGCTGCTCTCTCACACCCTTGATACACAGCTGCTTTCCTCAGCATTCTTTGGCATTGTTTCTCTTTCCATTTGGTCTCTCCAGCTTTGTCAGATACACCCTCAGTACTTTTTGTGTCTTTGTCAACAGTTCTCTGATCTTTATGGGAAGGTTTCACAGCCATATCTTTGCCTCATTGGATGTTGCTGAAAGAGAAATAATGTGACTTCAGAAAAGTGAGGTTTTCATAGGGGAGAAGCGGGAAGGAAGAGGGATGGTAAAGGACTGGTAACTAGTGAGCTTTTGGGATGTGATGGATACACTGCTTTGAGCTTGCCAGATTAATCTTTGCCATAAGACATTCACAGTGACCACAGATTCAGTAATGCATAGCACAAGCAATTACTTGGAAGAATACATTTTTGTTATAGTAAAAGTTAAATCTTTCGTACAATGCATAGCCACTCATGACCATTCCTAAAAAATCACAGAGCTTTGAAATAAAGATGTACCACTCAGCTGACTGTCACCAGTTCATCTACATTGAGAACATTTGCTTCCTAATTAGTGTGAGAGGACACTTCGCAAATTTGGTCCAAGGCCAGATGCATGTCCGTGTTATAGCTACAGATAGAGCTAAAAAAAACCCAGCAATATTGATACCAGTCAAAATTGCTTCCCAGTATATTGAGAAAACTTTTTTCCTTGAAGAAGTAACTGCAAAAGTGTTAGAGCTAAAATACAGCCTATGAACGTCAGAAAACTTTTTGAAATCAGTCTTTTTTTGTAGACAAAAGGGGGAATGTAAACCAGAATTCTTTTGGTTGGCAGTTGAATACACTGTATGTCTTTAATACAAGTCATATGGTCAGAATCCTTAATTGCACCTGATCCTGGTTTAGCAGCAATCAGTGAGTATCACCTGCTATGTGTCTGGATTATCATATACATGGTGAATTTTAGTGTCCAGGTAATTTATGATACAGTTGCAGGA
>NW_010120507.1:150374-180158 GCF_000699245.1 Pterocles gutturalis
TAAATGTATTCTTCCTTTGCATCATAGAATTCTTAGTTGTATTTCCCATGGACCTTATGGACATTTAAACGTAGTTCTTGCCATTTCTTGAGACATCTGGTAGCTATTGACATGAAATCTGAGTCAAAATGATGATAGCAAGATTGGAGGAAAACAGAATTCAAATTCTATCTTTCAATCTCCTATACAGCTTCCATTTACTCCATGAAATTTAGCAAGAGAACTGTCAAAATTAGTATCTCCTTTCCCGTTATTTGGAGAATGTGTGCGTGTTCTGATCTAGTTAAATTCAAAAGAAATTCGACCTTGAGAGCAGGATGCTGACACTGTTGTTGTAAGAACATTCCTTGTGATCTCAGTGTGAGAAGCCTGTGTGAATCTCTGATGCCCCTAAGGCATTTCAAGTCAAACTAGATTATATAAGCTGATAAAAAATTGACTGAAAAAAAATCAGAAAGAAATCTTGTTCTGTTTAAGACTTTGTTTTTATTTTGTATGATTCAATGTAGGACACTTTCTTCTTTTTTCTTTTTTACACATTTTCCTTTTTTCTGCTACTTTATTTTTCATGCAGAAATGTCGGTGATACCTGGTCTTTAATTTTCTTTTTTTTTTCCAAATGAACTGTCAAAGCTAAAATACAGTAAGAAATTTTAAGTTGGAGGAAGAAAGAGAGAAAGAAAGAAAGAAAGAAAAAGAAAGATTCTTTTTGTGCTACCTAATGAAAAAGGGAGGATAAATGAACAGTTTTGATGAAAAGCTGTGAGATTTCAAAGCGCTTTTCAGTAGAACTTGGGCTTGTAAAAAAAGACTATTATCTTTTTTTAAAAAAAGTGAAAATGCTTCCCACAAGCACTGCCACCAACTCTTGTCCCAGATTTCCATTTAAGATGACTGAGCAAATACATCTTCTAGGATTTGGACAGTGTGGAGACTTCACGGAGGTGTCCTGTGCCATTGCTGTACCACCCTGAGAGGAGGGGTTGCTGCCACTTTGCACAGTATAAACATGGCAGAGAGGGAATCAGCAGACTTTTATACTACTTTCTAAAAAGAGGGAAAGAAGAGAATTTTTCCAAGTCTTCCTTTAGCTGTTTATGTACTTGTAGAGATGCCTTTCACATCCCTTGCCAGATTCAACTCCAGGTGGGCCTTACCTTTCCTAACCCCGTCCTTGCACAATCAGACAGCATCCCTGTACTCCTCTGGGATCACCTTCCCCTGCTCACACCTCCTGTGCTTCCTTTTCATGTCTGTAAGTTTAGTTAGGAGCTCCTTGCTTATCCATGCAGGCCTCCTGCCAGCTTTGCCTGATTCCCTGCTTGTCAAGACGGACCTTTCTTGAGCTTGGAGAAGGTGGTCTTTGAATGTCAACCAGCTGTCCTGGCCCGTCTTCTCTCTAGGGCTGTATCCCATGGGATTCTTCCAAGCAGATCTCTGAAGAGGTTTGGGTCTGCTCTTCTGAAGTTCAGGGTTGTAGTCCTGCTTTTTGCCCTGCTCCTTTCTCTTAGAGTCCTGAACTCTACTATTTCATGGTCACTGCAGCCAAACCTGCCCCTGGTTTTTACATCCTTGACTTTTTCTTCCTTGTTTTTGTGTATCAGGTCTAGCGGAGCACCTTACCTGGTTGGCTTCTTGATCACCTGTGTCAGGAACCTTGTTAACGTACCCCAACTTTTTACTTACCAAATACAAGTAGGCATGTTAGCACCTTGCTCTTTTTCATCATTTTGGTAGTCAATTGGCACTAGTAATAGAAGTAGAGCTCTGTCTTTCTGCTCTAGCATGAAAATTATTTAAAGACCAAGCAATAAATATGGAGACGAATAATTTTTAGGGAGTCTGTAGTCTACAGTAACATTTAACCTGTAAGCTTTATCTTAACGAATCTCTTTTCAAAAACCTGGTCAAGTGGATAATATTTTCATGTGTTTACTCACCACATCACTCAGAAGTAAGGAGGCTCAGTCTCTTTCCAGAAGCACAACAGAATGACTGCTAAATTTTTCCTCCTCTCAAGCCTGTGTTGTGGCCACTTGGCTGCATTTTTTTAAATGTCCTGAATGCTTAATGTTTGTACTCTCTGCACTATAAAGATCTCATGCAGACCAAGGTGCATGTTTTTTCCTAGAGTGCCATGCTGTGTTTCTATATACTAAGGACTTCCCTTAATCCTACAATGTAAACAGTATAGCATTCAGCTCTTGCATTTGGAAATTTTGGATAAAATCTTAGTCTGTATTTCCCATTGCTAAGTTACGCTTTTCCTTTCTGGATCCATGTTGGATGCTACTGTTATAGCTTTTGCAATGCATCACTCAGTTTTCTTTCTTCCTTTCAGGGTCACAGTACCCAGTTTTCCACTGCGTCAACAGAATCACTCATGAGGAGGTATCTGAGAGTTACTGTGACAGCAGCACGAAACCCATTCCAGAAGAGGAGGCCTGCAACCTGTTCCCATGTCCAGCTTTGTAAGATATTACAGTTTAAGTCAAGTGAAATAAGCCAAAGTCATTGAGGTTTTGCATGTGAAAGAGGCTATTCTAAGTAGGGAACTAGTTTGGACTTCTAAGTACTGTGCACTTATGTCATAAAGTATAGTGGATGTTTTTTCCTTAGTTGGTGGTGGCTTCCTTCCTCTTCACAGGGAGCAATAGCATTCAGAGAAAAGGAAAGTTGGCAACAAGTGAGTATAGGAATTTCTGAAAATGTGTGTGATTGTTCAGGCGTGCACACTGTATGTGTTCTCTCTGTGGGTACCTTTTTTCCAAGTGTCAGGTTCTGCGTATACCTGTCTCAAGAAGAGGCTCTGTAGGTTGTATCACTCTGCATTGGATCCATGTGCTGTAGTAGCCACCTGGTCATTCCATGGTGTCTTGTTTAAAGATGAGATACGCTGATAGCGCTCACAACAGCCCCCTGGTAAACATCACCTCTCTTTCCTGGAATTCAGTGTTTCCTCAACTTGAAGGTTGGATTCTGAAGTAGTAGTCCTTGTTTCCAGGACACTAATGCAACCAGCTAAGGTGCGATTTCCTTCTGAAAAGACTTGGCATCAGGAGACTGTGACTTACAACTGGCTACGCGACTTAGTTTAAATAGTCAAAAAAAAAAGAAAAAGAAAAAAAAAGCAGCTCAATTCATCCAGGGCCTATACCAAGAAGAGAAAAGGGTTAAACTCAGTTGCCATTATAGCAACTTGATTTCAGAGCAGCAGCTGTATTTTCCATCTCTCTTGTGGTTACATTCTTCACTTCTCTTCTGAGCAGCGAGTGGCCACTCCTTATCCCACAGAAGTTTCTAATGGTGTAAGCACTGTTACAGTGTTAGCGATGCCTGACAAGCAATTTCCTAGTGCATTTTAGATATTCAGGAACTTCTGAAGCTGTGTACTCAGAGATGTCTTCTCTCACCAAACATTTTTCTCACCTTTTTCTTTCTAACAACTCACATTAATTCAGCTTCATTTGTTTATACAGGATAATACCAAAAACATAAACAAAGATATGTAAATATTTATTAAAAAGAATAAAGAGGTTTTGCTTTCTCTCCAGGGAGAGTTCTGAAATGAAATGTGTGAACAGTTAGATACTGCCCGTATTTGTGTAGGTCTTCATGATTGAAATGAAAACTGAAAGGGGAAAATGCCATGTTTATACAAAAGTGATTAAATAAGTACACTGAAATCTTGGAATGAGAAGGCTATATCTGGGGGTTTTGTTCTTTAAAATTAAATGTATTTATTCATTGCCTATTATTTGCTATTTCAGTTTTACTGATGAATCAGTGTCTGGATGTATTATGTGTTTTGGTTTTTTTTTTGAGGTATTGTCACTTTTTCAGAGCCTCTCCTGCAGAGAAAATCTAGCAACACATCTTAATTTTGGGGAAGTGTCATTAGAGCAGTAATATATATTAGAGATAGATTCTTTAAAAAACAAACAGCTATTGGTGTCTTAATTAATGTTCATAATATGTCTTGAAACCATAAATTGTGCAAGACATGCATGTTATTATCAACCACTGCAGGTAGATTGGTTACAAGTATATTATGTTGTCTTCATAAAGGATTAAGTTATGCATACAGAGGCTTAAGTGTTATTTATAAGATTCTGCCCCAGCATCAGAATCATGTCATTCAAGTTCTGTTAAGATCAGTCTTAGAGAAGTCTTTACTGAAGAAATACATCCTCTTTTTCTTTTTCTTTTTTTTTTTTTTGTTTGTTTGTTTGTTTGTTTGTTTAGTTGGGATATTGGGGAGTGGTCTGAGTGCAGCAAAACGTGTGGCCTTGGTATGCAGCATCGCCAGATCTTATGCCGGCAGATGTATGCCAATCGTACCCTGACAGTTCAGCAATACCGCTGTCACCACCTGGAGAAACCAGAGACAACCAGCACTTGCCAGCTGAAGATCTGCAGTGAATGGCAGATTAGGACAGAGTGGACTTCAGTAAGTATGACTGATTCATTTGGGGCATAAAACCTCAGGAAAGAATAAGAATTTTCTTCCAGGTACCACTAATCAAACATAAAATTTGTTTTTGTTTAAAACAGGGAAGTGAAATGTGAAAAGCCTTGGAAATATGTTCAAGAAAACAGTACTCAATTATGACCTTTAAAGTTTACTGTTCGTAAGCAGAAAGCTGAAAAAGAGTGATTGAATAGTACAGAACACACAGGTGTGCGTGTACAGAAGTACACGAGCCTTCTGAGCGATGGTGGGTTTTTTAAAGCTATGGGAGGTAGAGTTGGGAGAGTCCTGATAGGTTTGCCTGTTGTGGCAAAGTTATTGCTCTTCCTCCTAGCACGTGGAGTTTAGGTCCAGGAGTTCTTGAATACTACGTATGCATTAAGGACAGAGTCAGAGATTGCTGGTACTGTGCTTGGTTTGAGGCTATGCCAAGACTTTCAGATAAATGTGGATGGTACAGTTTTGAGCTTTAATTTCTGTGTTGCTTACAAAAGGTTTGGCCAACCTGACAACTGTCTGAGATACTTTCATGGCCATTGTGTGAAAGAGAAAATATCCTAGTGTATTAGGTGTAGTGATAAACAAATCTCTTATAGTTAGCCATCAAACAAAGCAAAAAAAATTATCAGAGTTGCCGAATTATGTGGGTAGATAGACCGTGAAACATTCCAGCCTAAACCCTGAACCTAAACCTTCCTTTTCCTTTCTACTGAAGTGCTTCCTCGCTCCTGATTCCCCCAGCCTCTGCTGGAGCGGCCGTCGCAGCACTCAGCGTTTGTGCATGGGCTGCAGCAGCACAGCTGCCGTCCACAGTCACAGGAGCCTGAAGAGTCATGCAGCAGACTTTGTGTGGCTTTAGAGTGGATCTTTTTTTTACGGTTTCCAAATGTATCTGCATAATATACTGTAGAATACTACAGACTGAGAATATGATTTAAAACTACTAATGTGTTTTTATTCCCTATTCCTAGCGATCTAGAATAGTTCTATAGCTTCTGTGGGTGTCGTAGCAGAAATGAAGGAGCTGCACGTTCCCAGCCTGCAGTTCTTGCACGGAGTCCTGATGCAACCTCCCTTCTGTTACAGTGTTCAGTGCCTTGTGGAGTGGGGCAGAGGACCCGAGATGTGAAATGTGTCAGCAACCTTGGAGACATCGTTGATGATGAGGAATGTAACATGAAGCTGCGGCCAAATGATATTGAGAACTGTGACATGGGTCCCTGTGCCAAGAGCTGGTTCCTTACAGAGTGGAGTGACAGGGTAAGGCTTCGCATTATCTTTGTGCTCCCAAATCTTCTGAAACAACTTAAGTGCATCAGAATTAAAAAATAGACATCTGTACAGCCATAAAAGGAATGATGTGATTTTCTGTGTTTATCCTTGATCTGTTAAACAGGCTAGAGCAAACAAAAAATAGTGGTCCCAAGGGCATTTGGAGTTTATGTTAGATACAAGAATGCATAGAAAGGGCAAGCATGTGGGTACATGGCCAAACATCTGGATTTGGAACTGGCTCTGGGTCTGAACTTCCCAAAATATTGAGTGTGCTGAGATTTATTATTCTATTTTGCTTAGCCTCATTTTGCAAGATTCGGACTCTAAAAGTTTCCCTACTGTTTTTTTAAGGGATGGAGGTTTGAGGCCTGATCTCTGTACTCAAGACATAAAATAAGTATCCTATGGCTGTGAAAAGAGTGGAACAACTTCATAAACTTAGGCAAGGTTGATTTGGCCTTTTGTACTTTGTGAAAATGGTTGTATTTTTTTTATTCCAATGAGTCAGGTTCTCTGCATGAAAGCAGTAAAAACAGTGGTGAGTTATCATGTTTCGTGATTGGGCTCAGAGTTGGTGTTCAGTAATGGTATTTCATTAAAGTCTTAACAAACATCGGCTAAGAAAAGCTTGGTATTTTAGTCCCTCTTGTGGATGCTTGCATATCAATTTCATCTGTAGACAAGTGGAGCCTTCGGTCTATAAAATCCTGATTGCATCTCCCTTTTCTTTGACTGGTTGTTTTGACAGGCAAATAATCTAATTTATCTGTGAAGCTGTAAAATTACATTCCTAACTTCACGGATTCATTATTTAGATCATTTTGTGGTAGTGTCTCTGTCTGTTCCTAGTGTAGTTCCTAGGTTATGCATTAGTGTGGATACTCGGAAGATTTTCCATGTTTTAGATGTTTAGAGAAGGAGGAGGAAGTTCACAAGCAGGCCAGGTACCTACTATGTCACATAATTTTAAAAACCTGATCAGACTCTTGCTACAATTAAAGACCTGCAAAATTTCAGCTTCCAGACAATTCAAATAGATTGTATAAAGAAAAAAAAAATTGACACTGATAAATCTTTTTTGTTCTCATTGGAACTTTTTTTCCTAGTTGTTATTCACTCAGCGTGCACTCTTGGATAGCATGGAGAGAAAGTTCCCAGGTAAAGTATAGGTATTAGTGCAAATGGCAAAGTTTTTGCTGTAGGGGAAATGGCAGTGCTTTTTTCCTTTTTTTTTTAGCTTGTAGGGCTGTTCTTTCTACAGTGTTGTTAAAGTCATATTTTACAAGTAAGACAGAAAGATGCATTCCACCCTCAGAAAACATCTTTCTTGAAAAATCTGGCCCAGCTGGTGCAGTTCCACCACATAAAGCCCCTACATTCTAGTAAAGACTCCAGCATCAATGTTTTCTTCGTTCTTCTACATTGATCTTTTGTCCTTTGCAGAACTAAGAGTAGTTTTTGCAGCTGAAGGTTATGACTGCAGAATGTCATTATGCTTATTTATATGTATTAAATGAGACATAAAAGTGAAGCAGGTAATGTGGAAAATGTTGGAATTTTTTCTTACCACAAACATTTTAGGGTCAGAGAGCAAAGAATGGATTTTGTTACCTTCTCAGGTTATATAAGTGTACAAATTAATTTCTTCCAAATGCTTGCTACTGTAGTTGGCATTATTCACCATCACTTCTGCCAGCAGTGGGTTTGGAGTTTGATTCACTAAGAGAATGGAAGGAACAGCTTATTTCAGGAAAAAAAGTAGACTTGGGCTAGAATGTGCAGGATTTTCTAAGGTTCACACATACCGTACGAGTCTGATGTTCAGAGACATTTAGTGGCAGTGGAAGTCAGTGGAATGTAGAAGTAGTCAATAGCTTTGCAAAGCCAGGCCTTTGGCCGTTAGTTTCCTTATTGTGCCTTTCAAGGGCTGTTTTTTAGGACCAGAAGTCTCTCTTTCTTTTTAGAGGAGCGTGTTTCTGTTGAAAGATAAGAGGAGAATTCGTTCATGGAGTGGAAATGGGCATTCCCAGGTGTATGGACTTTGCATGTGTAATTTCCCCAAACAATTCTTTTAAAAGTACTTTAAGCTAAGCCACACTTCAGCAATAAGCATAGATCAGCGATGGGCAGCCACAAATGGTTCAGATAAGCAGCCAAAAGTGCAAATGCTTAAAGAAAGCTTGTTCAAACCTCTGGAGTCCGCAAACCTGTGGTGGAAATCTCCCAAGAACAGACCTTCTTTGTGAGATTTATTACATGCCTACTGCGAGTCCCAGCTGGAAATACCACAGAACAGTCTTTCCCATTGTATTTTGACATTTCAGCCGTGGCTAGAAATAAGAAGTAAAAGAACTTACCATCACTTTTGAGAACGTTGGAACTTTGAAATGGTTGAGTTCAAACTTGGTTACAGCCGTCAGAGAAGGCCTGGCCTGGACTTTTCTGAACCCATTTTGCAAACACTCAACGCGTTCTGTTGCACCTGCAGCAAGTAGAGATTCCCATAGGCCTGTCAGAGATCGGTTAGGCACATGCTTTCTCTTTCAGCAAGGGATATATCAAACTTCCATGACCGGATTTATGCAATGTGTGGGGCATTATATTATAGCCTTGGTTAATTAGCAAGACATCAAGAAAAAACACAGTAACAGAAAAATTACAATTGCCTTTGCTGCCAACAGATGTTAAATGTCAGGATTTGATAACTGTGGTGTATATTTCTGGAGAATTTGACAAAGGTATTCTCTAACACAGGGAGAGAAAAGAGTAGTCACATCTGAGTTTTAAGAAAAGGACAGGATCTGATTTAGAATTGCTGGAAAGATTTTGGATTTTCTTATATTACTGTAACCTTGCGAAGTTTTAATTGATGCAAAACCATGTTAGTTGCCTTCATTTTCTAATAGTTTCTATGGTTCTGAATTGGAAGATTATATCATTAAATTTCCCTAAATGAAACTTCTGCAGTACAACATATGTGCACTTAAAAACCTGCGGTTGTGCGTAGGACTTGTGTCTCCTTCGCAGTGTGGGCTGTATGTTGCTTTACTGAATAAATAACGCTTGGCTGCCTTCTCACCGTGTTCTCCATCTTGTTTTCCCACAACATATATTTATGTACTTTATGACCCACCTGTTTCCCCCCATGGCATTAACCTTCTTGCATTCAGTTTCTGCACAGACTGATTCTTTATATGTATAATTAATCCTAAGTAATTAAAAAAACCTGCACGTACCTAACACAACCCAGTTCTTGATTTATTTTGATGAACAGGTATCAAAGGTCCATTGTACGTATGGTACACACACCCTGTTACTTGGAAAGCTTCTGAGTTGTGTGGCTACCAAGTGCACGCTGGTGGAACACGTAAAGGAAGGAAGGAAAGCAGTTCATCCTTAAGAAACAAACCCTTCTATTCTGAAGAGTATATGCTCTGTTATTTGTCTTTGAACTAGATCTAAACACCATATTCTGATACTCCCAGGCTCAATATTGGGAACTTTTTACTCATTTCACTGGGAAAGATTACAGGTTAAAAGCCTCTGTCGGCAAAGTGAGACTCATCTTCCTTTGTATGTGCTTGTCTTTACGTTTATTGCTCTGTCTTGACTCTAAATGAGAGAATTAAGTTTCACAGCTTTGTCTTCTACATGATCTTTAACCCTTTTTGATTATAGAGAGTCTGGACAGACTTCTGTGATATTTTTACGTGTGTTTGTAGAAAGATGGCTTCCTGTCTCGTAATTCTCTCAAGATGTCATACTGCGTTACAACAGCAGAGTCCCACCAAACTGCATCCATTCGTCAGTAAACTTGGTGAACCTTACTGAACTTAGCAACCAAATTGGATTGATGGGAGTAGATGAGATTCTTGTAAACATTTCACATGACTGCTTCTTTGACACCTAATTGCTGGAAAGTTTATGTCTTCTATGGGTCAGAAGTGGGAAACTGCATTCCCCTGATTTACAGCAATGGGAGGCTCACCAGTGTTTCCTTCCAGCTAACTGGAGTATTCCCCTCTGGCATTTTTGTTTATTCCTGATTGCCATCTCCTCTCTTCATTTGTTTCTCATTTTGTGTTTAGAGCATACTTAGAAAAGAAGCCAAAATACAAACAATTCTTAGATGTTAATGAGATTCTGAGGCCAAAATAAAATCTTGGGAAGAAAGAAAAAGTGCTGCACATCGGGGAAGAAAATCAAAACAGATCAAACGCGTGCTCTAGATTTAACTCTTCATTAAAGGGAGTACCAGCAATGCTTCTGTAATACCTTCCATTAGAGAACTGTAGCATGCTTTGTAAAAATCAATGCATTATTCCTCACAATCCTAAAGCATTGCCTAACAGGTACAAGTGGGTTTGTTGACCAGTGAAGTGTGTTACCACCAATGAATGTTGTAGCTCACACTCTTCTTTCACTGTTCTTTATTTAAATCTGGATGGCTCATGTAAAATCTCCTGGATCCTGAAAAAAAAACAAAGGAAAAGAGACCACCATGGAGTTTGTGCAGGCATTTCATTATTTTTTATTGTCATTGATTGTTTTTTTTCAGTATAAAATGAAAACAATATAATATACCCCTTTCCATTGACTTCATGTGGGAATCAGGTGGAAACAGAAGTTTTGCATTCTTTATGTATAAATATGTAATTCGCTTCATGATTTGCAATGAAACATATAGCCAGGAGAGTTTTGAAGGAGATATTAAGAGAAGGGTGGCCAAGATCTACAGGGATTTTTGTTTTCTTCCCTGCAGCTGATCTCTCTTTGCCATGGTTAAGCTGCTGTAGATGACCATCGGCATATAGAAGTCAGCAGCGCAGGCTCACTGGGGGCAGGCAGGGGCAA
This sequence comes from Pterocles gutturalis, assembly GCF_000699245.1. Classification (NCBI taxonomy): domain Eukaryota; kingdom Metazoa; phylum Chordata; class Aves; order Pterocliformes; family Pteroclidae; genus Pterocles; species Pterocles gutturalis. The sequence goes on from NW_010120507.1 coordinate 160,975, forward strand.
ATGAGAGCTGGATTTCCAGGCAAGACCATGGTGATGAGGCAGGTCCATGGTCTAGCTGGGAAATCAGTTGCCAGGTCAGGTCCAGTGGCAGTCAGCAGGGTTGTACACAGCCCCGTGGTGCTGGGGCAGGTCGGTGGTCAAGAGGCAGGGTCAAGGCCAAGCTGGGAAGTGGAATTTTCCCCTAAAGGGAAATAATTTAAATCTGGCCATCGGATAGTGTTTGGGCCAATGCATAAGGATATTTCTGACTAACCCTGCCCCCCTTTTTTACACTTTTTTTTTGTTTGTTTTGAGAAATCAAGGCTGCTCCCAACAGTTTTATGTCCTATGAAAATCTGCCCTCAGTCTTGGAACCGTGGCAGAAGTGAGCTTCTGAAATACAATTCCTAGTTTATTACTGGGAAAACAAAGGTTACATAAGCCTTCTAAATCCCTTCTGAAAGGGATTTTCTTGGAGTAGGTCAAATAAGGCTAAGGAGTTTCATAAATGTATTTCAAGTGTAGATCTTCATTTTTCTTTTTTGAGTAGTGTAACATCAGCAGCCTGAGTCATAGAAAAACTTAATTATCTTGTGGGGGATAATTAAGATGATGAAGGTTAAAATGTAGCAGACAGAAATCCTGCACAAATGGGAGATGTTTTTCTGCAACTCAATTGGTTGTTATTTAAAAATTTAATTAAGGCTAGCAATGATGCTGAGACTTGGGTGAAAGGACTCGCGAGTTCTGGTACATTTCCTGCTGCCTCTTTCCTCTGGTCTGTTGCCCCAGATGAGGTTAATGAGTGGGGCTGGCACATTAGAAGAAGGGAACTGGCACTGTTAAAGGTTTTTTTTGCTCTACCATGCCCTGTGGCTTCAACAAAAATTCAGGCTTCCACTTGCAATTTTCCAAGTTTGCAGGAACTAGTCTTATTCTCCCAGAGTGCTGTTACCGTTGTTTTCTGACAACTATCAGAGCACTGTATTAGGGTGGGGTGGTTTTTTTATTTTTAGTTTTTAATGGGAATGGAAAGCCTCTGAAACTGAAGTCATGGGGGAAGGACCTCAGGAAGAGGAGAAATGGCAAACTCCTTAGAACTAGGGAGGGTGTTCCACAGACTAAGGTTTCTGAGGAATTTCTGCCAATTAAAACAGGACAGTGAAACCAAATACCTTTAATAATAGGACCAGAACAGAGAAGTTGCAGCTTGTGAAAGTGCCTCATGTCATACAGTGTTAGGTTATGGCAGTTACTGTGTATTAATGCAACAAATCAGGAGCACGATATTGAAAGTAGTGGGTGTGTCAGTTGTGAAAACAAAAGGGAGAGGATTCCTAATCCAAACACTCCATAGTCTCTGCCTTGGGCTTTGGAAATCATGGCTTTCACATGGAAGATTTTTACTGAAATAAGGAAAAAACCATGAAAAACCAAATACTTAATGCAGAAACATTCAAGTTTTAAGTTTGTGTTGTAAATCCTTTGAGGGTAGTTAATCTGTAGTAAAATCTTGCAGCAGAGGGTGGGACAGCCCTATACCTTCCATTTGGTATTTCCTTTGTTATTTGATATATAAGCCTAGTTCATGCATAATCATTTAAAACATAAGGCTATGGAGATTTTCTGGATGACTTTATAGGCTAAACTTGTTCCCAGCTCTGGTTTGCAATGCAGAAAAGCAAATTAGATTGTCAAATTAAAATTACTAAGAAATAAGAAAAGTATTTGCAGAGTATCTGCATAGTTCTCTGTACATAATGTAGTTGAACATACTTGCCAAGGATAAAATACGAACAGCCACAGAATTTATTTCTGTACGGTGGCTTTGCAATGTAGCCCTTTTACCGGGCTCAGCTGAACAGTCAGGAGTGAACTGTTTGAAATGGGGTTGGTTTAGTTCAGTTTTAGTTTGCATAAACAGGAAACTAGCACGATTTACATCATTCTTACATTTTCAAGATTTTGCCAGTTTACTTTGAGAAGACCTCCTTAGCCATCAAGTCTGGTTTGCTGAGGAGGTAAGTCTATTCTACACATCTGTGTGAAAGTGGAAAATTTTGTTGTGAACTGCCAAGAAAAAAAGGTTCATTATATTACTTACAGGCATCATTTAAGAGAAGCTTAATTATTTCATCTTGCAGATGGAGGAAGAAACCATTCCACCATTCAATTTCATTCAACTGTGAGCAATTTTTTCCTATTCCTGTGGAGTATATAAGCATCTCTTTAAAATCTGAATTTCTAGTTATTCCAAAATTTTATTATGTTAAAAAAAATGTAAAAAGTTGAATCACTCTTTTAGTTTTCTAAGGATTTCTTTTCAGTAAAGCTTTTCCCTTGTATTTGAACATCTTGTGAAAGAAACCAGCTTGCTGATAGGAAAGATGTTTTTCTGTACTGAACTATGGAATAAATATTACATGACTACACGTTTCATACAAATAACCAGTATTCTTCAGTGCGACTGGGTAAAGAGTAGTTTGCAACCAATTGTACATTCAGTCCCTGGTCTCCCTCTGGAGAAGACGGATGACTGTATTGTTTAATCCCATCATTATTAGTGGTGCTATCGTGGCATCAGCTATTCTGTAATTGATCAATTGGATGTGAACCCTCACATTATTACTGATGGGAGCCACATCAAGCTAGTGGGCATCTTGGTGTCTCGTTACCAGTTCTTCAAATCGTTCTTACTTTATTTCAGTAAGATTTAAAAAAATGTTCCAATCCAGAGTTACATTCGTTCACAAGGGAAGTACTGTTCATTGAGGAAGTGATACACAGTTTCTCCTAACTAATTACATTGTGCGTTAAAAATAAAACCTGAAATGTCAATCAAATGCATCTTTTTATTCCATATACTGCATACTCATTTGTGGTTTTCTTTACATGTGTAATATAATTGTTTGTAATTGTTTAAATTCAATTATATACCTGTCTTTCAGCAAGCTGCACATGGGTTTTATTTTCGTGGTCTAGATATGAAATGCCAAATGCATTTTAAAAGAAAATGAAAGAAAGGGAAGATTAAGAATGAATTAAGCAACAAAAACTCAGTCTAATACAAAAATGGATTATTTTTCTGTCCTGTTTCTGCTTTTTAAATGTTAAGTTTGATGCTGCCCAGAACAGTGGAGTGTGGGAGACTTTCCCACTGAAGTAGACAAGTGACCAAACTGTAAGAGAATAAATAGGATTTTTCCTGTGTCATTGATGGATGGCGTGCATACTGTCTCCGAAGATGTGACATAAGAATCTGCATATCGCTAATTATTACAAGAGAATAGTGAATGATAGTTATGGGAAGTCATATCATTAGAAAGCGACATGGAATTTACTTAAACTTCTATGGCCACCTCTTCTGCTGAAACTAATTAACAGCTTACAATTGAAACAGATTGGGCAGTAATTAGTGGTAATTACAGTTATTTGCTGGGCATTTACCTGAATCTCTTGAAATGACTTGTCAAAAAATTTCATATTTCTCTACTTCATTGTGCTCTCATACTCTGTCAACTCAATATCTGGAAAAGTTCCAGGATGCACTATGCAGTCATTTTATTACCAGTGCCCCAGCCCTCAAAGTCTTCCTAGCTTCATCCTTTTAACCAGTGTAAGAGTTCACCTGGCTGACAGCTTGAATGGTCGGAGGAGAAACTCATAGGCTTAAATGTGACTGCTGTCTGAAAAGCTGCTTATTGAAATTATCCCTTCTCAGACCTATTAATTGGTATGCAAAAAGGTGAATAAAATAAAAACTGAAAGAAGTTACAGACAGGAAGAAGGAATGAAAAGTAAGAAAGCCAATAAAAAGCTCTAAAAAGTAGATTTCCTTCTTCCCTAATCCTTCGATTTCTTTCATTTGTGAATGTAAAGATGATTTGCTACAGCTGAATTGCAAGTAAAAGTAATTGACTTTGCATAATTTCGTTTACTTCTCATGATTGTTGCTTCTCCTGATTTCATTGTGCAGTCTGGAGGACAGACTAGTGACCATGTTCTGTCTTTGGCTCCCCAGTGTTCTGCAGAATGTGGAGACGGAGTCCGTACGCGTTCGGTGGTTTGTATGACAAACCACGTCAGCAGTTTGCCTCTGGAAGGCTGTGGCAATAACAGGCCCTCTGAAACCACCCCCTGTAATAACGGACCCTGTGCTGGTAAAGTGGAGTGGTTTGCTGGGGGCTGGACGCAGGTAAGCTCTGTATCTAATCTACATATCTGTTTTGTGCTGGTATTTTAATTTAAAAAATGTATTTTTGTGCAGCGAAGATGTGTGCTGTATTTCTACATCTCTGTGGAATATTTAGATATTTTTTTCCTGTATTTTGCTGAGTTGATATTCAATACTTTCCAGCACCTGCTGTTTTTTTACTTTGATGAAGATAAGATTTTGTTCTTCTCTTCCTCTGCACCTTCATTTTTATTTCTCATATGCTGACTCAGTGTATTTATAAAATGAAAGATAACAGAAAGCTGCTTAGCAGCTTCAGGTGAATGCTAAAACAATGGATTTGCACCTTTCAAAGTAGAGCCTTTGTGATCATGTATATCTGCAGAGATATATATATGTGTGTGTGTGTATAGATATGTATGTGTGTGTGTATATATATATATATGAAATTTCCAAAAGATAAATAAGACAAAAAAGCAATGGCTAAACCCAAAAGCTAGCTTCAGTATTGTGCTGAAATTCCCAATAATAGGTGAAAGGAACAAGACTTGGTTAGTGGCCTGTATCCTGATGCTCCTTCCTCAAGATAAATTCTTCCCTTGGTCCACATCTCAGTAGAGCTTCTTGCTCTAAATAAACATTTCTGCTGCCAGGATCAAAGACCTTTCAGAAGCTGTCAGCTGCTGCCCAGACACTTATGTCCCATTGTGTAGACTCTGATAGAGCCTAGAGAGCCTTTCGGACTGCTGGTACCAGCACTTCATCGAGTTGTTAAGGAAAAGTCTCTTGGCTGTTCTTTAACTTGGGGCATTTCAGAGTCCAAGATCCTTCCAGGCGATAAGGAGTTGGGAATTAAACTGGTACAGCTGAGATGGTGATTACATCGCTCCTACTATGCTAATGCTTTCAAGTGTAAGTGATAATTATTTGTATTGCGTAAGAGTAATAACAAATTCAGCTTTAAAACATACTTAGCTGCAGTTCTAATAACAGATGAAATCTGGGCTTTGTTACTTACGCCACCCCACGCCGGTGAATAGGAACTTTGGATCTGTTCCTGCTACCACAGAGAGAAGCATTCAGTGGGGTCATCCTCAGTCTCCCCATTCTTTTTGGAATAAGAAAGTTTCTGTCCCGTACAATTTCCAGTTCTTTTAAGCTAATTCACCTTCTTTCTTTGCATGAAATTGAATTGTTTGACACATACCAAGGGTAAAATGTCTTTGCTGTGCGTTACCTGAAAGAAATGTCTGACAAAATCTGTTCTAGAAGCCACATCCTGACTTCTAAATACCAAAATGAAAGCAGATGGTCAGTAGACCAGAGCAGGAGGCAGCATTGGTGGATGACCTTCCATATTATGCTCTGTTAGATCCAAGGCTGAAGGTCAAGGCATTGTGTTTTGGAGGAACCATTCAAAGAGAGCAGTGACAGAGATGTTCAGTGTTGAAGTGCAGTTACATTATTTCCTGTAGAATTTCACGTTGATCTCAAGGTTCTTCATTCAGCTCGAGGTTTTTGTGGGTATCTGGTAAAGGGATCATAAGTTCCACCCAAGATATAAACAAAATCCCCACTTCTAATAACATTTGATTGGTTTAGGTTAGAAAAAGCCTTTGAAAATCATATTCCTTTATGCAATGTAGAAACCAATATGTTGCTGGAATCGTCTCCTGAAAAGCTTTTTACAAGTGCCAGGAGCAGTACTGTGTGTGTATTTAACCTTTGAATGGGCAGTAAGAGTCCATGTGAGTTAAATTTGCTTTTCAGAACTGGAACCAATACTGCATCACATAGATACTTGCAAACATGAAAAGAACACCCTGGCAGATCAAGGCATTTTCTAAAAACCACACAGAATGTGGGGATTTGTAAAGCTGCAAAATTGTGCTCTAACCTTGTAACCCTCAAAGGTTCAGTGCAGTGCTTATAATCCTGCTTCAGCAAGAAGCAGTAATACTGTCTGTGGAGCAAGTAAGTTATGCTTTTTATTAGAAAAATAAATACCAGCTTCTTTTTGTAGCTACAGGTAAAACTACACATTTAGATTTCTCCAAAAGCACATTTACGGTCATATGTCATCTTCTTCATAAAAATAACTAGAAATATGTTTTCAGTCTGTGGTACCATGTGGAATAAAAATTCACAGAAGTACTGTTCTAACCTCTGTAACCATTTTTAAGATTAAAATTTAAATATAGTGACTAGTCACTTGTTGAATTAAGTCACTGCTATATCCTTCAGCATTTTCTTGTTCTGGTTCCTAACTGGGACTGGTGGCTACTATGTTAGTACCACATACAAATAAAAATACCAACCCAAGGTTTATCTAGGCTACTATTCTGGTTCTAAGAAATAAAAATCCTATGCAGGAACTTAAGAAATACTTTACCCTTTTCCTTTCTCTTCAAGTCAAACATACGCCAGCAATGGAAGGAAAGATATAATCAAGTTGATTTTACTGAGGAAAGAACATATAAAAGTAAGGAAATGGATTTTGGATGTTAGTGTCTAGGTATGTGTCCAAGAATAGGGAATAAGCAAAACTTTTTTGAATAATAATTTACAATGCCAGTACATGTATGTGTATGCGTGTGTGTTTTATTTCAGAAATAATGTGAAGAAACGTGTTACTTTGGAAACAAGTTGAAAAACATAAGTAGAATGACAAATTCCACCACTTTTTTTTCTCTCTGATACAGTGCTCTACTGAGTGTGGCAGTGGAACTCAGCAGAGAGAAGTCGTTTGTGTTAGGAAGACTGAAGGTAATTTTGATGTTTTGAACCCCTATGAATGTTCATATTTGGAAAAACCTCCAAGCCAGCAATCCTGCTACCTCAAACCCTGTGGATCTAAGTGGTTTCATACAGAATGGAGCACAGTAAGTCTGTCATGCTTTTCTATGTCTAATTTTCTTTGCTACATCTTTTTCAATGTATATGGAAAGGGAAAACTGTTTGAATAAAACTGTTGATCGTGAAACTCATTTTACACAGGAATGATACTAAAAATGAAACATACTCTTTAGTACCCAGTGGAGCTTAGGAAAGTTAGAAAGTATCGTACTGGAAAGGAGACACTGCATAGTTGTCTCTTCATCACTGATCTCTTCTTCCAACAGTCTTCGTGCTTTTCAAAGTTGGTTTGTCCATAATAGGACTATGTAGTGCAGTAAAAGTTCTTTTCAGACCTTTAGTTTCATTAAAATTAAGGAGCATTTAATAAAGAATGATGGATGTATTCAGTTTTAAAGTCAGTTTTACCATAATATTTTACTGTAAACTCTTCACTGTAATACTTAGAACTTTACTGAGAGAACACTTACTGTAGAGCTTCATGTATCTTCAGTTTCCCCTGGAAGTGAACCAGCTACATTCATGAGTGCCACTAAATGCTTTGGTTTCATCTGTCTTTCCATCTTTTCTTGTACCTGACAAAGGTTTTAAGTTTTTTTACAAAAAATCAACATTTTTCTCCGAAAGAAAAATCAGAAAGTCCGTTGTCATCTTAGAGTGAAAAATGGTGTGAAAACTACTGAGATTACATCATATGTAATGCAGTAACTTCCACCCTTCCCTGAGCCTTAAATCAAATTCAGAATGACATCTCTGAAATGCAGAAGCACCTCACGTGCCTTCAGTTTGAGCTCCCATGGAAATACCTCATCCTCGTGACATGAAAGAGAGAAATCATTTTGATTTTCCCTTTAACTAAATAGTTATTTTACTGGCCTACTGGCAGTGCTAGAAAGTAGGAAAGAAGGTAGAACAGTTTTAACAAACTAAATCAGCTGAAGGGAATCCTGATTTTTCTTCCTTAATTGCAGGTATAGATGTTTATTTGAAAGCAGCATCCAAGTTGGACTCATAATAAAGCCATGCAGATTGAAGTATGTTCTTTGATGTTGCTGGAAGTTCTTTGGATTCTTTACCGACTGTTAGTTTAGATTCAATAACTTACCCTTAGCAAACCCATTAGCAAACCTGTTTTCAAATGTGAACCTGCACGTCTGTAGCCACAAGAGATAGAGCCATCTGCATCCATAGAATCCTTCTGAAAGTGAAAATATGTGCTCTCTTTGGCAGGCACAGAAGAAGGTATTTAGAGATCTCTAGTTACTGTTTAAGTGCCCACTTCCTAACAAGTGGTGTCTAAAAATCCACAACGGTCTAAGCCTTTGTGGCCACCTTCCCTGTAGGAACAAATACATATGCTAGCTGAGGTTTTACAAGATCATATTCTAATTGTTTTTCAACTCTCTTTCTGCTATAGTTACTGTTACCAACAGGGTATGTGGTATTTCTTACTGTGAGACCTGCAGAGGAAGGTTAGCTGTGAGCAGAGTGGCCAGTTAAAGCCCCTGTGCGAGGTTTGGAAACTGGCCATGTCTTCAGCAGACTTTTTGGTGACCTAGGATGAATGGTGTGGCCTCGCAGTCACGGAGATTAGATGGCCGGCTGGCACAGAATGCTGGGGGTTGTGTGTAGTGCGTTGCACGTAACATCTAAATTCTGTCTTGGTTCCATTTTAAGTGCTTAAGATCTCTACAAACCTGAACTGAATCTCTTATTGTTGGATGTGGGATAATTACAATATTCTATACAGGCATGTAACAAGAGTAATTATATGAAAACCTGAAAGTGTTTTATCACTGTTGCCACAGGGCTATGTCTTTTCTAAAGTGGGCAGAGGTTGTACTTGAAAGAGCAATTTAAGAATATATTATTGAGAACATGTTAGTTAGTGTGCTATATCTGATTTTCTGATAGCGATAAGATGTTTTTGTGCAATGTTAGGAAAGGAAATAATTATGCCAAAAAAAGTCTGAAAGAAAACATTCTTCCTAGGTTGGGGCTAATAAGGTTTAAATCATTATGAATGACCCAGGTTTAATTAAGTTTGTAAGCATTCAGGTCAAACTGGACAGTGAGCCAAATCTCAGAGACCTCACTCGGGCAAAATTCGTAAGTCAACAGGGGATTTGCTTCAGTATGGGCAGAAATGTGTAATAATTGGTTTAAAAATACCGTGCCAAGCAAGTACAAAAGTCTCTGGCTTCGTAACAGACTTTGAAGGAGCACAGATACATTTTTCGTTAGAAAATCAGAGAAACCTGTAATGCTTCGTAAAACTGTTGTGCTGCAAGAAGTGAAAAATAATTGTGCGCTAGAAGGAAGGCAATTCCAATTATTCCTGGTGGTATATAAATGGAGGCAAAAGGGCAGAGGAGGGCAGTGCAGTCAAGTAGTAAAGTTGAGTGCAGGAAGTTCTTAAAGAAATGTGAACACTGTGGGAAGTGTACATTTGGGAGATACATATAAATAAGTGGAGAAGAACAAGACTAACTAGAGACATAAGCAGCTAACTAGTAAATTCGGAAAGGGAAATACTCTCCTGTGCTTTCAGTCATGCTGTGTCTACCACATTTACTTGTCCAGTTGTTGCCTCTGTGGTCAAAAATATTTTCGACCCTTGAATGAAACTGCGCCTGTATGTTAAGGAGTTTATAGAGAAAAAAAACAATGGAAGGGGTGAAGCTGATAACAGGCTTCAGCTTTACTTGGGTCTGGCTTCAAGGTTCCTTTTTTCTTTCTGTATTTGCACATCCCATATGGTCTTCATGAACTTCAGCTTTTGTGTTTCAGTGTTCCAAATCCTGTGAAGGAGGATTTCGGGTTCGAGAGGTACGATGTCTGTCAGATGACATGACAGCTAGTTCTCAGTGTGATCCACAGCTTAAACCTGAAGAAAAAGAACCGTGTAACACACAAGATTGTATCCCTGAAATAGGTAAGGAGGAGGAAGCTTCTGTTTTAACTATGGAACTCCATCTAGTGGAGAAAATATTTAATAATCTTGCAGAGATTTGAGAGTATGTTTTCTTTATCAAGGTTGGGGTTTTATTTTTACACAACATACAGCTCTTTTCTATGGTATAAAAGTAGGTTTTCCTCGTAACATTTAAGAAACTGGCTTACTTTTAAAGTTGCTGAGAATGTGAGAAATCTGCTGCTGTGAAAATGGAACATATAGGGGGGTTTTTTTTGCAGCCTCCTTGCATTCTCAAAGGTTTCTCTTGGCAGAGTCTTTAAAACAAACAAAAAAAAGGTCATGTATGATATACTGTGTTTGCCAACAGGTTCTGTAAGAACCAAGAACGTTAAACTAAGACATTAAGGGCAATTAAGCAATTTTCTTGTATTTATAGTACATATACACATACACATAATTTGACATTGCAATTAGTCATTCATTTCATACAGATTTGATTTTAATAGTAATGAGAATGACTAGGGAAAGGGAAGGTACAAGTATTTAGAAACAGTTTTATGTTCTACAACAATTTTCAGTTGACAATTATTTGTCAACATAATTTAAGATAACCTGGTATACCAATGCTACTAAAAATTTTTTATCGTATTTTTGTTGTTGTTTCTTTATTTAAAAGGGGTTTGTACAGAACTGCTCATTTTTACATCTGTTGTTAGTGTTTTGTCATTCAGTCTTTTTCTTAACACATCAATTTCTGTGATCACATACATGATCATGTGAAAATCTCAGTTGTCACTTGAAAACTATTTTTAACCCTTTAGGCTGTAAAGGAAAACTTCAAACTGAACAGACCACATCCTAACAGCTTAGAAAAATGGGGAATGTCAAGAGCACCAACTTTGGTCTTTTTAAATGTAGCTATTTTAAACAAAAGAAGCATTAGCAGCAGGTCGAAGGAGGTGATTCTCCCCCTCTTCTCTATTCTTGTGAGACCCCACCTGGAGTACTGTGTTCAGATGTGGGGCCCCCAACATAAAAAAGACCTGGACCTGTGGGAGAGAGTCCAGAGGAGAGCCACAAAATTAGTCAGAGGGCTGGAGCACCTCCCCTATGAGGACAGGCTGAGAGAGTTGGGGTTGTTCAGCCTGGAGAAGAGAAGGCTCCGAGGGGACTTAATAGCAGCCTCCCAGCACTTGAAGGGGGCTACAGGAGAGATGGGGAGGCACTCTGTATCAGGGGGTGTAGTGAGAGGACAAGGGGTAATGGGTATAAGCTGAAAGAGGGGAGATTTAGACCAGACATTAGGAAGAAATTTTTCACTGTGTGGGTGGTGAGGCAGTGGCCCAGGGTGCCCAGAGCAGCTGTGGATGCCCCATCCCTGGAGGGGTTCAAGGCCAGGCTGGATGAGGCTTTGGGCAACCTGGGCTGGTGGGAGGTGTCCCTGCCCACGGCAGGGGGGTTGGAACTGGATGATCTTTAAGATGATCTTTTGGTCCCTTCCAACCCAAACCATTCTATGATTCTATGATAATATTTGAAGGAGGGAGGGGGTTTACTGTTTTCCAGTATTTAGATTTGTCGGTACTTGAAAATAACATTTGCGGGTTCTGCTGCCTTCTGTATGCTGCCACAAGAGGTTAGTACCTGTGAATGTGAAAATGAAGTGGACAGGTATCTAACTAAAGAATACCAGAGACTTTCCTATCATCTTTATTCAAGACAGATTTTGTGTTTAGAAAAAACAGCACCCCCACCCCCTAAAAAAAAAAAAAAAAGAAAAAAAAATCAGTATAAATGGGGATAGGTACATGTCTTCCACACTTTTATGCATCTTTATATTAAATATAGAAAATCTTTTGTAATATAACTTGTATAGGTAGCCTATTTTAACCTGGCAATGAATGTTTAAATACAGGTCCAAGGGATTTTGTATGGTAAAAAGAAAGGGTGTTGGTTATTTGTTGCTCTAACACTGTTTTCTTCAGTTTCTTCTCTCTTCCTTTTTCCCCACAGATGAGAACTGCAAAGATAAATACTACAATTGCAATGTGGTGGTTCAGGCCCGGCTCTGTGTCTACACCTACTACAAAACAGCCTGTTGTGCATCCTGTACGCGGGTGGCAAACAGACAATCAGGGTTTCTGGGACGTAGATAACAAATACTCTTCTACCCAGAGCGGCAATGTCAGTCTTCGGATGGAGCTTGAACAGTGTTACTGTTTGACAACAGCAGGTTTTAGCTTCTTAGAGATGGTTTATATATTGCTGAGTACATCAAGACTGTGGTTAAATCTCGCACCCTTTCAGTTACAGTTATTGTGCAGTTATCTTATTTAAAATGTTTGTTGTAAAATCATGATCTTTTTAAAGCATTAATTTTTAATGATACTATTATTTGCACCTGCTCATCAGATAATTATTTAAAGAACATACCAGCCTTAGTATTGTGAAATTAATGAAAACTAAATCAATCACAGGCAATTACTGGAGCTATTTGACCAGTATAGATACAGCTGCTGCGTTATCTTCTGAGTGCTTACTCTTACTTGGTATTTTGGACTGCCTTAAATGAGATGACTAAATCAATGAAACATACACATGAGGAAAATTCACAAAGAACCAGACCCTTGAAGACCCATGTATCGTCCGTTTCTTAGCACTCTATCGTGTATTTTTAATTACTTCAGTCCATTCCTAATAAATTAGAGACACTGTTAAGCTCTCTCAGTTGTACTTTTAACTAACTTCCTGTCCTCAGGCAGCAAATTTATGTACACTTGACTGCCAAAAAGTGCCTTATACTTAATTCATAAACTCTTGAAGTTACACTTTTCTAATTTTGTATGGATTTTAAAATACATTACCTACCAGAGTGCCACTAGTGTCTAGCCCTTTGAGTCTTTAACAACAGCAGCTGTCAGAGACACAGATTTACTAGAAGGGTGAAGAGCCTTTGTTGGTATAATAAAGTGATTGTTTCCATTGGCAAGGTCTCTTTCCCGTAGCACAGTTATTTCAGTGAACTGGTATCTTGCCTAATGTCTTTTCTCTGCACTAATGCTTAACAACTTCCATACCAAAGTACTTTGTCCAGACCTAGTCTGGATATGTCACCAGTTTCTGAGTCAACCACCAAAGGATGCTGGCCTCTGGGCTGTACAGCAGTCTGGTCCTCTTGGCATCAGGCAGCAGGATGAGTGTGGTGGCTGAGTATCTGTGAAAAGGAGATCTTAGCTATTGACTTTCTTCAGGTTTTGGTCAGTTATTACAGCATACTTGTCTTCTGTTAGTCAATGTTTCATCCCGTAGCTCTATCCGCGTCACTCCTTTTCTATTACTCCGTTAGTCAATGTTTCATCCTGTAGTTCTATCCGCGTCACTCCTTTTCTATTACTCAAGAAAGGCTACAGACTTTGAGCTGAATTTAGGTGGTGATTTTTCATTTCTGCAATTACTGTGCTCAGCCTTGGAGCTTGCTAAAAGCAAACAGCATGTGCTGTGCAGTGCAGATGGAAGCTTTTGCATTACCTTCACGTTGTCTGCCGTTACCCGAGAGGGTTTTCAAATGTGTAAATAAGGGTGAGGGAAAAAAAATCAACACCTCTGCTTATTCAGCTGTTTATTACAGCGTATTGCTAGGTGATGCCCAGCTATGCATCTGTTTCTAAGGTGCCTGTTGTCTGAGCTGAAAAACAGTTTTAATAGTCTATGTGAAGTCACTCCCAGCGATGTGATATTAACAGTGATGGAGGTGTCCTGCTACTGATGCAGAGCCATCTTAGAGCCTCATTGTGTATTCTTTTATTCTTACTACTTTGGTGGAGAGGATGTAGAAGAGAGAATGGGGCACTGGGAGGCAAAGATTGCTGGATGTGGTACCAGTCACATCAGCTGGTGTCCAGGAAGCCACAGGAAGGTGGAACTCCTGTAGTCTAAAAGCTGCCTTGGGTTGAGACAAACCTTGGATTTTTTGATTCGGTCACTTGTAAAAAATGTATTTCAGACATGATGAACTACTACTCTTCGGCTAAGTGAAATGAAGAAGTGTTTCCCCTAATATTGAAGTTACTCTTTGTGGCTATAAACCAATAATGTCATTGGCTGTTTCTGTACACCTTGATTTGGGGTTTTCATTATAATTAATTGATATAAAGCTGTTAGAAACAGAAGTGCTAATTAGAAGACCTTTCATTTGAGTTCATGAATCTTTCACAGTCCCATTCCCTTGTATTATGAAGATTTATCCATGAAGATAACTTTGAGATTTGTGATCATGTTATATTCCTTTGATTCTTGATCAAAGAATGATATGGAGAGAGTACAGCGTGAACACCTCCGGAATCCAGGTGTTGTAAATACAGATTTTCCTCTGGATCTCTCAGTGCAGCAAATCTTGACATACAGTATATCATTTTTGCTATTGTCTCTTTTGTCCCAAGGAAGTGCATTCTGTTAACTTGAGGGAAATACCTGTTCCCATAAAAAGGCTTTCTGAAAACCACAAGGCGAGCGAAACGGCAGAGAGCTAATCAGGTTTGCAGTCAGTTCCTAGAAAATAATCTTCTTGCACACACTTTTGTCTCTGAGACAGTGTTCGCCTCAGAACATAGGTCTTTTATAAAACATGTTATTTTGCTCTGGAATATATGGCCATTGGGTTATTTTACAAAGATGATCATCTTGTAGGCTCCATTAAGCTGCCACTAAAGTAAACAGAGTTTAATGGGAGCTAAATATCAAAGAATATATACATACACATAGCAATATAAGCCTGTATTATACCTGAGATATATGAGGTTTGTGAATTAAATGCAGTGAGTTATGGTTATACAAATTGTACCTTTTTTTTTTAGTAAAGGGACAGTTTTCAGGTGTACCAGATAGAACAAAAAATATTGCTTCACCTAATTAAACATCTAATGATAAGGAAACTGCCAGAATGTTGCTGAGCTTCATCATTTATCATCTCTTCTTGTGTGTCAGCACAATCAAAATAGTTGTTCCTGCAAAATGAACTAATGAACCCTTCCTTTCAGCACTTTGACGTACTAATGTTATCTGTGCAAAGTAAGCGCTACGCTAAGATTTCACCATCACGCAAAGTGCACGTTTGAAATTGTGATTATAGCAAGTGTTTGTGTTACGAGAGCAGTGCACCAGTTCAGGATGATGCCTGCAGAGGGCCTGATGGGACTTCCACTGTAAACCAAGAGGTGACCTTAATGAGTGCAGTAGACTTAGAGCAGGTGTAAAACCAGTATAAGTAAGAAATTATGCAGGCTTCTGAGTTTCAGTGCTTTAATTTCTTTTTTCTGATACTTTAACGTCGGTCAAAAATCTGCAGAATGGTTGAGAAAAATGCTTCCTTGCCTTAAAGATTGTCACCTTACACAATCCAGTAAGACCAGAGTAAGCGTAGGAAGACTGCTATAGATTGTTGATTTAAAGAGTCTAAGCAGTCTAGCTGCTTATAGGGGTAAAATCAGCATACAGCTTTCATGTCTTGCAGACATGCAGCTGGCCAAAGTCACCTCCACCCAGAGCAGGCTCTGTGTGTCGAAGCACTTTCCTTTGCCATTGAGGACTGCTGGTGCAGTTGTTTATCCAGGGTACAGCAGGGTTTGCTAGCTCCTGCGCAATGTCAGGTCCAAGCATACGTAGGTGGAATTGCTTGTGTACAGCAATTGCACGCCAAGTTGAGAGCACTTACTAGCAACACCAAATTCATGGAGTTCTTCTCCCTTCTTCTCACTAGCTGAGAAAAATGAAGAAGATGGTGTGGAAGCATGAGGGTTGCCTGTGGGAATGACGCTATGTCTGACTTGGCCAGCAATGAGACAGAATTAGTAGCTGCTCTAATGTCTGTGACCTTCAGTCCCCCCGCAGGTCTCTGAATTAGGGAAGGGCTTGTCATCGGGCAGTCGAGTGCTGGGGCGTGCGGTGCAGGAGACAGGGGTGTTCCTGCAAGCCTGCTAGCCTTGAGGTCCAGTTGTAGCGTACGCCGACTGACTCAGTGCACTACTACCTCAGGATCCCTGCACAGAGAACTAGTGTCTTCCTTGTTACATGCATAATCTATTTTATTTTTTTCCCAATAATTCAGCAAACTTTCAGTATGAATAAAGCAGATCATGAATGTTGTTGGTTAGATCCCACCTTTATGACAATATGGTGCAGTTCAGGGTTTGGTCCTTTTCTACAGAAAAAAGCAATGTGTTGCAGAGCATGTTAATTACATGTTAATGTAAAGACATATTTTAGATTACTTGTTTGTAGACTTCATAAAAGTGGTCAGTATAGCCCTGACTCAGGCGAGTACATGAAACTCAGAACAGAAGCCTACGTGGGGCAGCAGTATTGCCAGGACCTTGCTACTTACTTTGCTTATGTCTGAGTCCTAGAAAGGGCCAGTGGTCACCACTGAGGGAGGAAGGAGGTAGGTGCTGGAAACAGCTTATGGCTAGTAAAGGGGAGGTTATGCCTTCCTTTGCTTCTACTCTCTGTGTTCTATACCACCATAAGTAATAAAGTGTTCTTCCCAGGGCTTTGCTCTTCTCCATCCTCATCCTGACCTGTCTCACTTTTACACCCACAGGTGTTCTCCTCTTCCTCTTATCTCACCTCCATCCCTTTGTCTTTTGGATCACAATGCTCAATTTTGCCAGAATTACTGACAATCCTGAACTGGCTGTTTAGTTGATAAGAATCTGTGTTAGGAATAAGCCCAGCTGTTAAGGGAGCTATATTCCTGACAGTCCCGTGATTTGTTGTTGTTGTGTGTGTGTGTGTCCCTGTTGGTTAGTTTTCAATGCATAGTATTAAAGTACCTACTGAATTAGTTCCTGTGCAATGAACCTGTGATTGCACAGCTATTGAAGTATGTAGTGGCCCTTCATTCTCACATCTAACATCCATTGCATTAAAAAAAAAAAAAATTATCCTCTTCACACTCAAATAGGAAAAACTGTATGTCTACCTGGTTTTCTTGAGACTTACACTTAGTGTCTCTGACTTCTTTAAGAGCTGTTCTGTGTATTGGGCAAATAATTTATAGTCATGTCTGTAATTGGAACACAAAACATGAAATGTTGAACACTGAAAGTAAACTTTGTTTTTTCCTCAGCTTACAGAATATGTTTGTGGGGGATATATTAGCTGTTGTTTGGAAAATGGAGTAAAATAATTATTTCTATACCAGAAATTAAAATCATCCACTACACATTTTCAATATATATTAAAGCAAACTTGTCATTGTTACAATATCTCAATAGTGTGGGTGAAATTCAAAGAGATAAAATTCCATTTAAGAAAACTCACACCAGACCTGAACTCAGCTCTTTGCTTCTCAGCTTTTGACAACCAGTTCTAAAGAATGCAAGTTCCCAATCTTCTATATCCCCATTTACTGTGATGGGTTACAGATAACTACCACTATATCTGGAGAGGAGGAGAGCTTAATTCTGAGAAATCATTGCCCTTCCAGTGGCAGTCAGTCATTGCTGCTTGCCCTGAACTGTTTTGTCCATTCTGTGTTTGGGTCTCTTGAGACCAGTGGCCTTGGCAGGGGATGTGAAGTCCCATTGTAGTCACTCAGGCTCTACACAGAGGATCAGAAAGGACAGGAGACAAAAGAAACCCTAACTTTTTTAATATGTATAAAATTGTCTACTTGACCCTCATAATTGATTTTGGCAGAAGGATATACTTTATTATAACTTATTTTGTTGTTATTTGTAAATACAAGATGTCTATGGGAAATATGTAATTCTGAGCTGTGTCTATGGAACAAGCCACTGCACCAAAATATTTCAAATATTTAGAATAGGCAGATTTTTTTATTAAAAGGGACCTAATATGTATTTATTTACGTATAACATTCAAATTTTGTCCAGCTCTTTCATTATACTAACCCAACTTTTTAGGGAATTTTCTAGCACAGGTATTACATATATATTTTTGTATATATGTTATACTGTAAATCCACAATACAATTTTCTAAACTTTCTGATTAGCCAGATCCTTGAGTGAATTAAAGGGGGAGAGTATAGGCAAATTGCTTTCTGACTCGTTCAGGAATATGTATCCATGGCAGTGAACCTGAACCAGAACTGTACAGCATCCTTTTCATATTGTATACATTTTCTCTTCGATGAAAAAATGTTAACTATTTTTGTTTATGACTAATTTATTTTTTATTATTGTGAAAAATAAAGTTAATTCAAGATGAATTTATGTGACATGGTTTATTTTTTATTTGGTTGATTTGTTCCTCCAGAATTAAGCACAAGCATCAACGAGGGTGTAATATGCTAAGGGAATCCTTACGCAAATGTAGGAGCGGGCTGTGTTTCCAGGGAGCGGGATGTAAACCCCCGGAGCAGCCGTGCCTGCTGTGCCTCGGTGGAGATGCTGTTGGGATCTTGCATTTCTTTGTCTGTAATTGCTTCTCTTTTTCAGGTAGTGCTTTACCAGTAAAAAATCAGCAGTGTAACAGCGATAAATACTCTTAAGCGTGGATGCAGCTGAACCGTGTTCACACCACAGAAAAAGTTGTAAAACAGCTGTGCTGGGTGCTGAGGGAACAGGCACGCTGTTGGTAGCCCGTGAAGGGTCATACTTCTTTTTGCCCCACGCTGGCAAATATCGTTACAATTTCACTGCAACTTGGTGAAGTTCCAGGGGAGAATGTGAGAAACCAGGACATGATTCGTGTCAGTAAGGTGTTATACAAAAGAAGGCCTGTGGCAACAATTCATAATAAGACCAAGGACTGGCCCCTGATTTATTACTCAAGGGGGGACAGCTGCAAGTTATATCCCTGATAAGAAAGAGAAAGAGGGCCTTTAACTGGTTAGGACCAGTGTTGCAGCCTGGAAGGGAGCCAAATACCCACAAAGCATGCGCAAGGAACTGAGGTTAAAAGTTCGGCGGTGAGGAAGATGTCTTACGTCATCTTCACAACCCCTGACGGCCACCACCAGAAGATACTGCACTTGCCCAGAGAGGAGGAAACGTCATTTGCATGTGAAGCGGGGATCGAGAATGCATATGTATAGGTGTATGGAGAAACCTAATAAATATGTGTGATGGGTTAGCCCTTGGCTGGGGGCCAAACCACACACACCTGCTCACACAATTCCTGCCCCCATCTGAGTTAAAGGGGTAGTACGTAAAGGTTCTGACTGGGCAGGACCAGCCCGATTGGCAGATCCTCTAGTGTTGACTAGCCAAGTGGCTTTTGCTAAATGTGTATCCCAG
>NW_010120508.1:0-7280 GCF_000699245.1 Pterocles gutturalis
CCGAAGCAGCTGATCTCGGTGCCTGAGTATATAAAAATATATATATAAAAAGTATATAAAAATATATTTGCTGCTCAATAATTTTAACATGTGCTTTTTACTATAAGAAAAAACTATCAATGAAGGGCATTTCCCAAACTATTTTTCTTCAAAGGTATTACTTATATTTGCTTTATTTTTTTAATAATGTTATAAACTAGTTTAATTCTAGAGAGCAGCAAAATCTGCTGCTCAGGAAGCATTTAGCACTTACTAGCATGCAGAACTGGGAATTATTTTGCTTAGTGTACTGTGTTTTATAATAAACAATAATGTGACATTCAAATTTCTTGAGTGTGTTGACAAAAACATATTTGGTCAATGGAGCTGCCAGTAAACAGCACTTTTTGAAGAGTAGGCTACCCTGCTTATCACTGTTCATATTCACAAACATGATGAATTAACAGACATTTTGAAATACACAACCAAACAGCAGATTAAAAAATGTGACTTGCTTATGAGTTTCTCGCCCTAGTCCTCAGCTTTCAACTTCAGAACACATCTTCTTCTCTAGAAATTCACACATCTTCTTCCTTTCAGATAAATAAGTAAATGTAGTCATGGAACTTCCCTAAATTAACTCCTATTTGTATTTTTAGGAAAATATAGTGCTTTATTTTAAAATTTACAGTGATGGGTGATTGTTCTTTTGGGCCTGTATTTTGTTCTGTGTCATTCAGTGGAGAGAAACAATAATTAGTAACTATTGACAAAATCTGGAGCTTTGAGATAATTCCAAGAGATGGCTCACCATGTGAAGGACATAACTTTAGGGATTATTTACTTATCAATCCTCACATTAAAATCTAAGAAATAGTATGATGGGAAAAGGCAGGATAAAACCTTTAAAAGTAAAAACAGTGGATTTTTAATACTTAAAAATATGCTTCACTTTTGAGTAGCAAAGTTCACTTCTATGAAGTTTGCTTACGATTTATCAGTTGAATTTCCCCCACCGTGAAGCTGCACTGAGTTACTTTTGGGATGCCTTTAGTCTGTTATCTATGTAATGAAAAAGCAACATTGGTTTCACCCTCACATAACCTAAAACTGAATGAACAGTATTTCCTTTACTTTTAAAAAAAATCTCCTTCCTCTTAAATCAAGATCAGACCAACCATGCAAAAATCCAAACCCACCAGTTTCTTGTAAAAGACCTAATGAAATATTAACTACATAGAAGGTCTGTTAAATAAATACTGTAATTATTTTCCATGCATATGGGTACTAACCATTTGTCTTATCTCATCAGCTGAAATTTCCTTAGCCATCTGTCCAGAGGAAGAGCATCTTTTAAGACTTTTCAAGGTCATGGGTAAGCATTAGGTGCTGTTACAATTTATATTTCATCTTCTCTCTGTTTGAGACCACTGACACATGATGCGCAACCCCAGATTTTCTTATTTCTGCACAAATACTGACTTTGCACCTGCCTCCACTCTCAAATATATAAAAGCAGCAACAACCTGAAGTCACTGGGCATTTGATTTAGCATCAAGCCACAGCCATATGAAAGCATAGCAGCTAGGTCAGTGCTGGGCCAAAACTAAGCAACGTGATATCTGGGATGGAAAAGTTGCAAGGAGGGGAAAGGTCCATACTGTTGACGGAGTTGTCAGTAGAGCATGAAAATGCAGAGCCTATTCGTGAAGAAAGAAGGCTTCTGGCAACTCTGTATGTGAAAGTGCACTGAGGAGAACAGAGGCAGATGTAGAGACCTGCCGGCAATGCTGACACAAGCCTTTCTCCCCAGTAAGGGGGAGCATAGAAAGAGGTCAAGTAGTGCATTGTAGCCATCACAGCCTTGTAGTGGTGGTTTGATTCTGCTCCACACAACAGAAATTCTGTTAAGTTGTTACAGTGTCTTCTGAACACAGAAGGCTTGGAGTAAACAATGAAATACTGTTCTCCAAAACTCTGTGCAAAATCTCAGCATTAATTTGTAAGAGCCTGAGCAACTTCAGTATCTGTAGATTAGCCCAGATAAATATTTGCAGTATGTTTGCTGTCCTGTAATAATCCTGTTTAAAAGGTGAAACAGAAGATTTACTAAGGGAAAATCTATAGGGAAGTATTAGGAAGTGTTTTGGAGAATCTGAATGACTTTGAGTAATGCAGATTTTGACCCATTTTGCTCATTTAACCAAGAGTAACTCATTGTAATTTTAATTTTATAGCAAAGAAGAAAAGGGGGAATTAAAAATGCTAAAACTAAACCATTGTAAATTACATCAAACCAGTTAAGGGTTAAACAACATAATTAGAAAACCAAAATAATAATTCATTGTAAACCAGCTGCAAGTTTGCTGGTTTATTTTTCTAGGCAAAATATCGTCATTCATTGCTCCATAATCCTAAACAGAAACTCGACAGAAGCATGTTTCAATGTCATTTCAAATTATATTTACTTTTTAACAGCCTGCAGATTATATAAATTAATCCAGATTATTTTACATTTGCAATTGACTAATTGCATGCATTTACTGCATTTCATAAATAAATCTGAGTAAAATGTTCTCAAGGGATATTTCACTAAGTGATGGTACCTCAGTCATTTGCAGTCCTGTAAACGTGCTCTTAGGCATCTCAGTATTAACGGTCTTTCATATGTTCTATAAATCCTGAGTATACATTCATTTCAGAAAGAAGTTTAAATGAAAATAGTTTCCTCCATAATGCTTGGAAGAAAGAAAGCAGACTACTTCAACTGTCTTTGTGCTCAGATTCAATTCATGATGAATGAAAATAGAGTTAAATGGGGTGATGAAGATCAACAATGGCTTCTAAAGTGTATAATTTTGTACTAATGGATGTTTTGGGGTAAAAGAAATTAAGTTTATGGTTACATAGAATCTCCTCTTTTCCTTCTAGTGCCATCCAATCCATGGCCTTTAAGTCAATTTTGTAATGACTTTTAAACTAGAGAAAAACAGTTGCTTCCCCTTCTCAGGGTTAATATTCTATTTTATTAACCTTTCTGCACATGTTTTTGTAGTTTTAATATACAGGGAGACCAAAATCAGACAGATAAGGCACAGTAATAGATAAAAGATTATCAGTGGTCAGGAGAACGGATAGAAAGCAGGAGGTACTCATATAGATGAGACCTGTAGCGAGTTAGCTGAAACTGATAGTGAAAGATTAATCCAGCTAAGGAAATTAGTTTCTAGTCAGTAAAAAGTAATTTAAATGCTATATAATAATGCCAGCAGTCTCAGTGGCAGAACTGAGGAATAAGAATTGTTGGTGCAGGACCTGAGAAATCATATTCTCCAGGTAACAGAAGCATATTAGAACAGCAGCCATGGCAGGAACACAAGTATGAAAAGGTATGCATTGTTGAGGACAGACAGAAATAAAGACATAAGGTGATTTTATCTTGAGGATATGAAAACTTCAGGAAATAAGAAGATATGAGATGCATAAAGCACAATCTCCTGGAGCCAAAATCATATGGGGAAGCATGAAAAAAGATGAATTACAGGTAGGATACTGGGAGGTTTTTGGGTCAGATATAGATAAGGATAGAGATCTGCATGGAGTTTCTACAAGAAATATTACCAAGTTATACATCTATGAGAATCTTCAGAGCTACTGGAGGCAGACTGACAAATAAATGAAGAAAATAGTCATAGGATTAGTCAGTCCTGGAGATGGTAGTTGAGAGACTTCTTCATCAAGAAGTTAGAGTACAAAAGAGGAAATGCTATTTTAAGCTTAGTTTTGGTAAGTACTTAAGATACAGCTGGTGTTAAAAATAACCAAAGTTGGAAGATTGTAAATTAAATAGTAAATAAGTATGAATAACAAAGGTGTTGATTTTGAAATGGCAGGCTTAGAGGAAAAAAAAAAATGAAACATGTTGGGGAAGATCAAGCAAACTGCTGAGGGAGAGAAGTGTGACAGATGCCAAGAATTTATTTCAGTTGAAGGTACTATAAATACTCTGCATCAAGCTCTCAGAAAAAGATAAATCCTTGGAGAAAAAAGAATACACTTACCAGCATGAACACCTTGAGATAGATATTTGAACTACATGTAGCATCTGAAAGGAGAGCAAAAAAGGAGGATGATCAGCAAAGAAAAGTATGTCAAACGAGAAGTCAAGAAGTATAGGTAAGTATTAAAACAAAAAAAGCTTGCTCTTTGAGACAGATATGTGAGAGAAAAGCTAGTGCACAGTTCCCAAATTAAATTAATATTTCACTTCAGTGCTCAGGTTACAAAGACACTATTGGCTATGAAAGAAAAACCAAAATAGGCATATGGATGATTATGGAGACGGAGTTTACTCCCGCAAAGTGTATGCTCGTTAAGAAGACTGGATAATCCTAGCCCAGAAAAGTTAGTACACGATACTGGGGGTCTCTTAGTATATTTTCTTTTTTTTTTCTTTTTCAAATCTGTCATCTGTTTCATTATTAGACTAAACTATTCATTTGAGGGTAGTCACAACAATAGAGGAGGGCAAAGGTAAAGAGAACCCACATTAACAAAGAGGGTAAATTGTCCTGGGGTTCTCCCACTGTTGGCATCCCTTCACAAGGATTACAAAAGGCTTTAAAAAAGGTTTGAAGAAGAGGAAAATGGAACACAGACACAAATGAAAAACTGAATACAATACAGCATAGTTTTAACAAATTAAGATCATGCCACAGTAATAACTTCCTTTGATTTTTCCATAATTAAACTTGTTTGACTTACAGGAAATAATAGATGATGGTGAAGAGAGAACCAAAAAATTGGAAGATGCATGAAGAACTCACAAAACCTACTAAACACAACGAGAGTTTATTGTTTGAAAGATTATTAGTAGTTTCTATGAGATAAATTTTGGACTCAATGTTTTAAAATATTTTCATTAAGGCTCTTAGAAGAAAAATGACAGGGTATGGACAAAATTAACTGATATTACAAAATCAGCAAATGCTCTCAGCATGAAGAAGGAAAGAGCAACCTTAGGAAAAAAAAAAGGCGCCCTTCATTAGAGTAAAGAAAAGAAATAGGATATATTCACCTTTACAAAAGGCAAGTTCTGCACTTCGAGACAAAACATACTTCAGCTTAACAGGAATTCACTCTCTGAAAGCAACTGACAACAAATATGAACCTGTATTGATAGGTGTCCAGTAGACTTAGAAAAAATTGTATGAGTGTATATATATCCTGAAAAGATTTCATGTCAAATATTATGCTTACTTCCAATTGATCAAACTGTCAGAGATGCCAAGATTGGCTACGAGGGGAACAGAAAGCATACTGAAAAGAAGCCTAGAAAAGTTTGGGCTCAGCACAAAAGTTGGAAGTAGACATAATTCTCTGCAAAATGCATAAAATGCATTAGCTGGTGAATACTTGTCTTACCAAAAATGGCAAAAATTCATAGAAATTCTCAGATTGTGTCTTGAGGCTGAATCATGGCACCTATCTCATTTCAAGCAAGACACTCGAGTCCCTTCTATGTTATTAATGGCTACTTTGCCAGCTTTTTGCTGACTTCATTGCAAACCAATTCCCTCCATGATTAATCTGAAGGAGATGGTCCAACTATGCATTTGTCATTGCTATCTGGAGATGAACAGCCCCTTACATACCTTTGGGAATATGGCCCTAGATACATAGGTGAAGATTCATTCACAAGGTTTGTGTTTGACCTTGTTCAAAATTTAGTTGCTATTTTCTACAAGCAAAACTTTGGATCAAAACCTATGCATAAACTAAGTTTAAAATACGAATAATTAATGTTCATTCTTATGAAGACAGCTCCTCTCATTGATACACAGGAGATAAGGAAATGCATTCATATTTAAAGCTACGCATGTCAGTCTTCACATAACCCTGAGGAACCCTTTCTGCTGGGAGCACAAAGTGTATGTGGCTGTTGCATTCTTCCTGCCAAACCCCCTGCTGCTTCCACTTACCTAGAAAAGTTTTAGCAGTTACTCTGTGCTATGAAATTTACATTGGTTTTCCTACATAACCTTTTCCTAGTTGGCAACTGTCTGACCGGTGCATTTGAGGAGACAGCAGGACAGTCTGACCCAATCAAATCATGTGTAGAGACAGAGTTCAAGGTGGTTTGGGTTTTATTCATCAGAAGAAAGGTTCAGTAAAAAATAGCTCTGTTCCCGTCAGTCAGATCTGCTCCTTTCTCAAATCAAAATGAAGTTTCTGGAAGAGGCTGCAAACATGGGAGAATCATACTGGCAGAGAGGACACCCTTCATGGGAAGATTCATTCATTAACTATAACAGCCAGGATTTTATTTGTTTAATTTTTGTCTCCCTAACATTTGATATCTGGTTTTGTGTTTTGTGTAAAAACAATCAATTAATCTAGAGAGTTTTTCTGCATTAATAGGGTAATAGAATGGGGAGAATTAGAAAAACAGACATAAACTATATGTTGAGTAAGAAATTAGTTTATCCCAACATGATTGGAATTGCACAAGAGAGTGGGTGGTAAAAGAGCCATTCTGGTTTTGGTCCCTGGTGTTTCGAACTTGTGAGTACAGCTTCTGTCAAATCACATGAACTTTCCTCAATCAATCAAAAAACCCCATGAAATTAGACCCTTCTTGTCCTTTAATTCTCCTGAAATACCAGGCATTATTCCCAAATGTCAGGCAGGTTAATGAAGGCAGACACTTCCTGGTCTTCAGGACACATCTGAAACGGCATGATCTCAGATGTGTGTTTATGTAATGCTACCCAATTGAAAAATAATATTAAGAAGCAGAGGATGAGTAGAAAATTCAAGTGAACCAGGGATGTTGCATCATGCTGTGTGTTTCCACCTGAGCCTGTACGATCCAGCGCAGTGGTTCTCTGTCCTGATCTCTTGCCTTCATTTCTAACCTGGACCTTACTTATATCAGAGTTCAGGGAAAATATATTAATGAAAGAGTTAATAAGGAATATTTTGTTCTTCATCACCACCTTCCAATGGTAATCTAAGAGCTGCAGAGAGTGTATTTAGAAAAAAAAAAAAAAAATCAGGACACTATTCCCAAGCTGTTGAGCTGCTGCAGTGAAACAACTCAGTAGCTGAATATTCTCACTGTTTGCACAAGATAACTATACACAACAATTCAGTGGCTTTAAATACAGCAGCAAATAAAACAAGCTGCAAAACCTGACTGTAACTTCTACTTCTCATCATATATTATAGTATAAAAATAATATTAATTGCACTGTTGTGAAAAGTATTTAAAGGAAACGAAAGAATTTCCCCACGTGTAG
>NW_010120508.1:7311-20554 GCF_000699245.1 Pterocles gutturalis
AGGGAGGTTAACATGGAACCCATCACAGAATTACTAAGGCAAGGTGGTAGTAGCCAAGCTTTACACCTTATCACCCTGCCTGAAGGGCAGAAGTACTTGGAATGAAGCTGGAAATTTTCTGGCTGTTTCAAGTTGCTTGGGTTTTTTGTTTGAAATATTTTGTTTTATAAATCAATAACTGAAAGCCCTGAGGACAGGGACTGCAACTCTGGCACTAGTGAGAACATTATCCATCTTCCTCGGCTGGTTGTTCAGCCCACTGGCATACATTACATGCAAAGTGATAGTCATGCCTAACAGGAATGGATGATAACTTATCTAAAGGATATATCTATTGAGTCTGTATTATTATATTACAGGTAAAGGCAGTTTTGCAACTGACTCAAATAAAATGAAGATTTGGCTCTGAGATTACTTATGAGTGGGATAAAGTAACTTTAGGTTTTAAAGCTACATCAGAGATATAGTAAATACATCTTTTATTAGTAGAGGCTGAAACTCATCCACGTGTATGAAGCCAGCACAAAGCTTTCACACTAGTGTCTATAGTTTAGAGATTCCACTGTTGGAAAAGAGTACCTTATAATAATTTTAAAAGGTAGATAGGTTGTTATAACCTTAATATCTTTGCTTCAAAGAGGGAATCATCTCCCCCCTCCACTTTCACTCCCCTGAAGAAGCCTTATCAACTCTAGAAAAAAGAAACTAGTGCAGACCTTTTACACTTGTCTGTCAGTATGTGAAAGAAAATGTGATTTATTTTTCTGAACATGCCCTCTTAAACACACAACTGCATGTATGTATATCTAGTTCAGTCACTGTTCATTTAATTGTGTTCCTTTTTACTACCCTTACTTAATCCATTGCACGTAGAAAGAAAGGTTAGGAAAGAGAAAAGACTTCCAGAAGCACAGATACTCCCCACAACATATAGGAGAAGAAAGCGTGTAAGTGCCCACGTTTCTGAAAATGTCCACCATAGATTTCAAGCTTTTCAGAACAGAAACTTTTCATTCCTGGTGTGTTCAGAAAACACTTGACACTATTATATATACCGTTATAAAAACATCCATCATATACCGCTATTCCATGAATGTTGATTATTTCCTTCTGATCGACCTGAAAAATTCCTCTAACTCCTTACACTTGTACTCTGGGTATCTGTCATCTTACATCTATTCATTTATATCTGACAAAGCTAAATGTGCTCCACTCTTTTCACCTTTCCTTTAGCATCTTCTTGTAGTCTTTTATGTTCCTCTCTGTGCTCTCTTAGATGTGTCAACATCAGTGATCACAGAAAAAAGGAAGACTTCAAGATGATCTAATAGATAGCTCTAAATTAGGAATTGGTTTGACAAAGTAACATAAGTCAACCTGCTCAGCCTGGCACATTGTGCCCAGTGAGGCAAATGGCAGAAATCATCTTAAGAGACAGCTAGACTCTTTTAGGGTGAGAGAAAATTGAAGGAGACAGTGACACATCAGAGGGTAAGGGGTAAGATAGGCTTAAGAGGGACAGACTCTTTGGGATAAGTTTGTTTTCCTTGGATAAGTACTTTTTATGCTTGTATGACACCTCTTACTTCAGCAGCTGATAATTTTCCACTTTACACTGAGGTAAAAAGTTTGCTAATAAAATAAAATTTTATTTTTTTTTAAAGCAGCACACAGTTGCTTCAGGAGTTCAGGGCAGGTAAAATGTGACACATTTGAGATTTAATATTTGAAAAACTAGCTTTTCTAGACAGAGATACTGCAGATTTAATGTACTTGATAAATCACTGTCATTGCTACAATGGGACTGACATAGCAGGTACAGTAATAGAAGCCCAAAGGAAATATAACATGTTGAAGATGAATGATATCAAACAGTACCTTTAATAGAAAACAACTTGGACAGAAATGCTCTGAGCTGCTATGGTTCTCTATCACAACATCTTTTAAAATATTGCATTGCTTCAATAGTAATTTTGAAATTGATGTGCAAGTTTATGAATATACTGTAAGAATTCAGAAACGTAAGTGTAGCTGATATAACAAATATGGCACACATTATTGAATTTAACTTTTTTTTTTTTTTTTTTTTAACAAACCTATCCTAAAGAAAAATAAGTGAAAATAAAGGGGTAAAGTCTGGTTGAGTCCAAAGCCCTGTACACATTGGGATATTTCCACTATATCCTTCAAGATTTAAGCACAATAATATAGAGTAGAAGCAGAAAAATAGCAAGAATATTATGATGCAGACTATGGAATTTTCTGAAGCAGTTTCGCAGTTGAGAGATGTGACTGCATTTGTACATGAACAAAGTTTAGCTACCAAAAAAAAAAGAAAAAAAGAGAGGCAGAATTTAAGGGAGGTATTTGCACCACTTTGAACAACATTTGAAAATTAGATGCTAAAAATAGAATCTTATAACCTTTGTTCAGACATTGCCACTGCTGTTTATAGTATAATATGAGAAGCCACCCTAAATTTGCAAGTTATAAGTAATAATTGTCTCTGTTTAGTTGGCATTGTACAGCACCCTAGCATGCCATACACAGAAAAGCAATGATGTAGTAACTGACAAAGAAGTAAAAGTATGCAATTAAAAGTCCATTTTCGGGAACTGTGGACTGCGTTTCATTATTTTTTCTAATATACTCATTACATGTGAAATGCCTCCTTTCCTTCCAGCAGCTTCCTGTTCTGAAGAGTCTGAATGTCCTTGTCAGGAGTGAATAGTCAGATGTTATTTTAACTGTATTAGCTAAAAAATCTGTGGTTTCTGCCATAACCTAAGCTGACTCATATGAATTAAATTTATTCCCCCCAAATGGATAAATGATAAAAAATCCTCACCATACAGTTTTACAATTTTGTGAAATTTCTTTAACTGCAAGAAAATAAAAGCTGTAGTGTTTTCCTTTCTTTAAACGATTCAGAATGGAGTGAAAAATGCAGATCAACTTCCTCATTGGTGTAACTTCACTGGAGTAAATTTCTTTTGCAAGGCTATGTCTTTCTGTGGCATTCTGCCACCATCCTCCTGCCCCCCACTTGCCCTAGTTGTATTAAATAGCAACATATATTCTTTCACAGACTATATACCATTTCTAAACTCAAGATAACACTGAACAAAGTAAGTTAATAAAGAATATATGTTCCATTCAAAATGTCAAACATCATAAACTCTGGAGACAGAAACAGTGTGAGTTTGGATCTAATAGTCAATAATATGTAACAGCTTAAAAAATTTATCATATAATTTTGCTAAGAAACAGTTCTCTGAACATGTTAGATTTACGACTGCTGAAAAGCATACGAGCAATAAATCCTGCATTGGCTGCATAACTGCGGTAAGTAATGCCAAACTGGGAAACTTTACCTAATGGAAATGTAAACAAAAAAATTAATTGGTCCAAGGGGATTCCTTATGTCATTAAATATGCAGCAGAGTTTGTATACAACAAACTTTCTCTCCAAACTGATAATAAGATTGGATCCACAGCAGAATTGCCTGCCCCAGTGCTAGGTACATATGTAATCAATCTGTTTGCATTGTCACAACTGATGCATTGGATTACTCACTTTCAATATTCATCACCAAAAATAAATCAGACTTAACTGAAGTTCATAGTTTGTTGAATTGACACTCATGTGTTGACATCATCACTATCTGTCTCAAAATTCACAAAGCTGATATGCACAGGCAACTAGAAGTAATTATTTTCACAGAGGCATCTATAATATTTTTATATAACTAAAATTTATAACAGAATTTGAACATCACACTCTTTGAAAGACCTTATCTTTTATGTATGCAGCTACAATCATTGGAACTGTCAGCTGGCACTTGTCAGAAAGGCCATGCTCTTAGCAACAGCATTCTTCTCTTTTGGGAAATTTTCTGGTTTTTTTTCCTTAGTTCAAGACATACTTGTAGAATAGAAGATTAAAAGGAGTATAAAGATCTTGAACCATCCGTGTAGTATAGCTTACATAATTCATCGTACTATCATGTTTTCCTTTTCTAGGATAACTGTCAATTAGCAGGAACAGTGATCCTCCGTGAAACTTACTGATCGTCTTCATTGATGTGCCTCTTCAAAAAGGTAATGATCTTTTTTTTAAGATTAGGCCCTGTATTCACTCATGTAGGCTGTAACTCTAGGTAGAAACAACCATACAACACAAATGCTGATGGCATTTCTTACAGCATGATAAGAAAGCAACTCAGATGATGAAATACATCAGAGCATACTAGCTCTTTTAGTTTAAATGGGAATTGCATATTGGCAGTCAATGTAAACACTGCTGTGATCTGGAAAACATATAATGAATCATACAGTGCTACACACGGCTGCATGTTTGCTCCAGATTTCATCACAAAAAGTATGTGCTCATGATAAAGATTAGTTTCTCAAAAGAAGATGTAAATATAGGCAGGGCTAGAAATATAGACCTTACTAGAAAATCAAGTGAGAAAGATTGGTGACATATAGTGGAAAATAGTATTTCTGTTAATGCATTCTTCTTTTTCCTGCCCCTAGGTTCATCCTGGAGAAATGCTCTCTTTCTGGTGTGCTTGCAGGAGCGGTGCTCACCCTGATCCCTGGTGTGACTCCAGGCTGAGCAGACTGGCTCCAGAGTAGCACTTCTCCCACCTGCAAAACCCTGCTGATCTGCAGTGTCTCGGGTCCATCCTGGCTCTCGGGCTGAGCTCACCCCAAGCCTGCATCCCTGTACCCAGAGATGTCTGAACCCGGGGGAACCAGAGAGACAGGAGCATTTATTTATGTCTAGATGTAGGATATTGCTTCTGTGGGAGGCAGCAATCCCCATGATTACTTCATGACAGGCTGTAAGGCACAGACTTCTGGAAAAGCAGGATACAGCCTTTACGAAAGGTGGTTTCTCCTTGGCTCCTGTAAACCCTCCAGCTCAGTGAGAACCAGGATGCCTTGACTGAAAAGGTGGCAGGGTCTCCCTGCTATAAAAGAAAACGCTTTATGTCCAGGTCCTTCTGAGCTTGCACTTTAACACTTCGAGAGCTAGAACTATATCTCAGAAAACATGGTATTTCTTGATTGAAGCAGATCACAAAAGGAAGTATGAAACAAATGCCAGGCAGAAATTTTTTGGACACCTGAACAGATCAAAGATCTACATTCCAAGCAGCCTATAGGATATGATGGCAAGGACAGGCCATGAACTGCATAGTGGAATAGCAATATTGGAAGCTTGGTTCAATCAAAAAAAAGCCACTTTCCCCTGCTTGGGTCATAGGCTGGCTAAGTAATTAGCACACCTTATCTTGAGTAGTGATGAAATTTCTAACAGAACAGCTTTCTCTGTACTTCTCTTTTCCTCCCCTTTTTCAGAAGGTAAATTACCCTCTGCTTCTGTCCAGTCTGGGTCATTGTTTGATTTCTCATTCTCAGAACTAACAAAGAGAATATTCAAGAACATTTCTTGCCCTTAGGCATTAGAGTGAGGGTCTCTGCTCACCTTCTTCTGTTGACTCCCAACTACATTGCTGCTTTCCAATGCCATTTACCTGTACAGAAACTGGTAGGTTATTAACTTTAGAGACATTTTTTTCCCACTCTCTCTTCTTTTCCTATGACAGAAAGCTCATCTTTCCAAATCAGTTTGGTCATTTGACTGCCCCTGAAGGAGAAAAGTCCTTCTTACTGCACCTCTCCACTTTGTTTACTTCTCTCCAGCTGTCTCCCTCCACCTTGCCCCCTGTACTGAATCAAAATAGCTAAATATATCAGAGCACTTAGTATTCTTTATATTTGCCATACAAAATGAGCATTTAAGCATGACACCTGTCTTGGACTGAAACAATGTTAGAATTGAGGTTTGGAAGCTTTTCATCTATAGACTATGCTACTGCCCAGACATTGGCACTGGTTTGGCTTGCTCTCCATTGCACATTCTTTTGGTGCCTAAGGTGCTGTTAAAACGATAGTCTACCATCTCTTGGCTCTCTTCTGTCTTAGGCCAGCACATTTACTTTTCGTATAAGAAAATTATGTTTCATCTTTTGCTTAACTTTGGAATTGCATATACAGCACAGTTTATAGCAAAGCATAAAATATTTCTGCTATATTTGACACCTTCTATGTCTGTCTATAATCAGATTCCAGCTGTTGCTATTTACTCTAAGTAGTGGAACCTACCTCTGACATCAAGAACCAGAAATCTATATTGCTGAAATTCAAATGGAAGTCTTCATCAGAACTGTTCCCAACATTTTTTACTTGACATAATTTCAAACTGAAAAGCATTGAGTTGGATTACAAATATTTTTAAATCCACTGTTTTTATTAAAGGAGAAAAATAAATAAGCTGTTGTACTCTTTATTTTCTTTAATGCCATCTTCTGCGTCACCACTACAAAACACCTTATATTGATGAGAAAAGTATATTTCTATGTGACCCAAATAAGTCAACCATCAGTAAGCATGAAAATATTGAATACTGAATAATATTTCTTAAACCAACCCTCCTCTCTTTTATTGTATATTAATTTTGTTTATGTTCTTGTACTAATATGAAAGTTTATATAAACATATTTCTCAGGAGGTAAAAATATATAAAAATTTCTTACCTCTCCTCCCCTTAATAAATTAAATGTGAAACATATTTCAGTGTGTGAGAGAGAACAAAGACTGTCCCCTTAAGGCATTTGGTAAGATAAGAAATAACCTTAAGGCAATATTGTGACTTTTGCAACTACTGCTGTTTTGGAGATGTAGGGTAACAAAGTCCACTCCTTCAGTTTTAGCTGCCAGAGGCATTCTGCTCACAGAGGACAGAGCTTATGTTTCACATTTCTTGCCTTTCATGGATAATGCTAGAACTAAGAAATCTTTGACATTTTAAAGGAAATTTCACACAAATTCCTGTAGCATCATAATTTTAAATGTTTGTCAATGTGAAAGACTTATTGCCTTAATCACTTAAATGTTGAGACATAAGGGTTGTTCCAAACTTGTTACAGGAAGGAGGATGCACTGTCCTGAAATTCCACCATAAAGATTGGGTAATGGGGGGTAATGAGGTGGACTCAGTAGTACAAAGAGCACTGCAGATGTAAAACTCCCATTAAAAAAGAGAGAAAGCCTGACCAAGTAGATAATCTTTGAGAAAAATATTAAAAACTACTGTCTTACTGGAGAAGTATTTCAAGTTTGGATGCCACAGCACTTTCAAAGACAGTCCCTGCTGTAAGGCAGTTATGATCCTGGAACATGACCAAATCTAGCACTGAATATGCTGTACATGGAAACTAAAATATCTGAGATAAAAATTGGGGTTATTCCTACTGCATTTATCTCAAGAACAAAGAGTTGAATCATTTGCAATATAGAAGAAAATTGGTAATGAAAAAAAATCTATAAATTTATAAAGCATAAAAGTTTGTTCATATTCTGCCAGCAAAAACATTCAAATACTTTAGTATTTTCAACTGAGCCCAAGATCATGGGAGAATTCATAGGCGAGAATTATTCCCAGGGGTAAAAACATGGGAAAAAACCATGCCTAGAACACACCATTAACCATTACAAGCTCTCTAGAGAAACTGTCTATGGATTTCTGAGACAATGCCACATGTTGTTGAAAATGAGGAGGCATTGCACTCCTCTCTGCATCACTGTGAGCACACTGCAGTGACAGGCAGGCCCAGTGTTTTCAGAGAATGTGTAATAAAAGAGCATAACTCTACCTACAGTCCTTATTAGTCGCTTGCCACTGGTTTCCTGCTTGAGAATCACAGCACTATGCAATTCAGGTGCAGCCTGCTAACTGCATTTCTCTTTTACTCATTCTTCCAAGACTTAAAATAATCCCAAATGAGATGAAGTGGGTCAATACATTCCCAAATATTCACTGAAGCAGGAAATGTAATCTCATGGAATCCTGATTGTCTGCTCAAGAGACTCCTAAAAAAAGTGTATGCTGTGCATACTTGTTTAGGCTCAAAGACACCGAGACAAATGAAATTTGCTTGCATCTCACTCATCAGGATTTGATCTTTGTTTTCTACTGCTGGTGTATACCTGTGGCAATAACAGGAATTATTTCTGCAGGCACGGATAACCACTAGAACTAATATTCCAATAGCATTAGATTCATACAACATTACAGCCAATGCATGAAGTTCTAATATCAGTTAGACTTTAACATACAGCAAAATCCTTTCAGGAAAACCAACCAAATTTAAAGTCTTCAAAGAACAGTAGTTACCGTGTTCTTCTAGATGAGAATACCAACTAAGCTGCACTTTAAATTACTAGAAGTATTTGATTAGGCAATGATGATTTCAAATACTGAGTTTAAGTATTTTCGAGACAAGAGCAGTAGTCCAAATTTAATTCAAACTGTTGTCTGCTAGGTAAGTTGAACAGCGAAAAGCCTAGGACACTTAATAACCTTAGCTTGCACTGAAATAGAATTTCAGCCTAATGAGCGAGAACGTATATTGTTCAGCTAGTGTCCCATGAGAGACATAATCAAGAAATATGAGCTCTCTGTACTCTTTCCAAAGGCGCCTACATTTGCATCATAGTTGTGTGCATATTTCTCCGTATCTATACATGATGCAAATGCTTGTGTGATGAGTTGACAAATGGGAACAAATTGACACACATAATCCCAATACAGTTATTTCTCAATGCAGGAACATCACTTGGGATTAAAAAAGAGAAATCTGTGCATGTGAAACTCCTGAATACCTTAAAGTGATGAGAGCCTGTTCAGGTACAGCAGCCTCCATTTCTGCAGAGCCTGTCTGTCTCCCTCTCTAATGGTCCCCTGGATTCAAACAGAGATTCCTGGTTGAGCATCCCTCAAACAAGTTGCAAGAGCAAGCAAAACCCCTTCTGATCATATTCTAGTGTTGTTACCTCATCTATCTTTTAGTTATGTTTCTATCTGGAATTATTTTTTTACACATATCACAAGAGTCCCTTCCTTTCCCTATCCCTTCCCTTACTTATCCTTCCTCTTCCCTTCCTCATCCCTTCCCTCCCCTCCCCATTGGCTTTCTGAATTTTGCACAGCATTAAAACACCTTTAAATCTCCAAAGGACACACCAAAAAAAAAAATCATGCGATGCATTTTGTTGAATCCAGGATACATCATAATCATGTCTTAGTTCTTGCTATGAAAAAGAAAATCAGACCCATAATTGGATAAAGATTCTGACAATGTCAAAATTTTGACAGCTGGGGCACTATTTTTTCTCTGTTTGGTAATGTGAAGTGCTGCTTTCTCTGCACAGTGGTAAATTTAAAATTATCTCATTTGCTACAGTCTGTTTGAACTTTCATTTCTCACCTTTCCTGTCAATCAGAGAATGCAGAAAGGGAAATAACTTCTTGGTGATTGGACACATGGAGCTTTAATCATCTGTCAGCTGCTGTAAATCAGCAGAAAGAACAGACAAAGACTTGGTTCAAAAACTGTAACCAAAGTGTCTAAAAACAGACAGGTTTCTCTGATTGCTGGATTAAATTAAAAAAAAAAAAAAAGATTGAAATTAAAGTACAGTGGTCATCCAAAGATGTTAAATACCTGAGGGAGAAGTTATAATGAGCCTACACTTAAAAGAATATGTACAACCTAATGGTTAATTAAACTTTGGAGAACATAATGTGCTGAGGAATTTGGTTAAATGGAGAATATAATAAGTTTCTCTGCCTAGCGTTTTTGAATGTAGATACAATCAGTCCCATAAGCTGTATTCTTCCACTGGATATCCTCTCTGAGACCATCTGAGCCTGGCCATCTCCTTCTTCCTACCACCAGCCTAACACCAGAATTAAGAAAAACAGGTTGACAGAGATGAAACTGAAATAGAGTTTGAGATAGCTGAGACTTACTGTGTACTCACTGCTGCTAACTCTGTAAATACATATCAAATTTAAAATCTGGTCAGGAGATTAGATGAAGAAGTGGTGGCTTGCCATGTCTTACCGCTGACATTTCATGGCTCCTTCTGAGTTTTGCTGTCTTTCTTGTTCCATCCTGGCTGCAATGGTCAGCCCATGCTAATGAGAACAGCGTGACTCAGGGAGTGTTTTTTCTCTATCATAGAATCATAGAGCTGTCAAGTGCTTTTGGTTGGAAGGGACCTTAAAGATCATCTAGTTCCAAGCCCCCTGCCACAGGCAGGGACACCTTCCACTAGACCAGGTTGCCCAAAGCCTCATCCAGCCTGGCCTTGAACACCTCCAGGGATGGGGCATCCACAGCTTCTCTGGGCAATGGCCAAGGTATTGACAGCAGGAGGTTATTTCATTTTGGGAGTTCCTTCCCCACTTCTGAAGGCCTTTTTTCTTCTCTCATTTATCCAAAATTTATTTTTCTTTCAGGTTCTATAAATGTTCCTTATATTATTGTTCACATTGATTTTTGTGCTAAGTGTTTACAAATTCAGATTTGTTGCCTCTTTTCAGCCTGTAAAACATCAGTTCTCATGGTTAAAGGAATGCAAATACTTTTCCTAGAGGAGCTATAATTTTTTAAAGTTTCCATTCATGACAGAAAAAGAATTTCAAGTCAAAATGCAGTTTAATGAATACTGACAATGCAATTAAAACTTTTCCTACGATGGGTAAATCCCAAGATATTAGATGAGAAACAAATAAAGGTAGTTATGAATTGCAGCTCCTTTTTCATTGCAGAATAAAAAGAATGTAAATTAAGAGGCAGAGATAGCAATGAGCAAAACATCTCACTACATCATCATCAGACAAACTTATCTTCAGTCTTCAGGTACTTTCATATCTTTTCCCCATTGCTTTAATGGTCCTCCATGGATCAGTGGAAATATTAGAACTGACTTCTCCTCCTGAGGCATTGAAAGAAGTAGTAATAAGAAATAATTCTGATAATACCAGTGATTGACAAACCTCCAAAAAATATGGAAGTTTAGTTAAGATAAGGCTCAGTGCTCTCCTGTGTCGAAGATCCCAAGGCCCCTTAAAAGTGATGCATGCAGGCATTACTATGTCTGTCAAACAAGCACAAAGACCTTTGGGATACAGCAGTTGTTTAACAAGACAATACAATGACGCTATGGGATGCAGACAAAATAAGGCAAGTGCAGTTAAATCGATGGGAATATCTTCGTGCTTAGAAAATAAATATCTGCAAAGTTGATGTTTACTTTTAGAAGTTCAAAATAACTCATTGCATTACCCTTTCCCTTCTCAAAATGTGATTTGTAGTCTAACCAATCTGTTGCTTTTAATGTCTAGAAAAGTGAAGGAGTGAGATGTGTGGCAGAACATAGGTGAGGCTCATTGTATTTGAGCTATTTCAGAGCAATCAGGGTAGGAAATTCCAAAAACGTGGAACTTTATTGCAAACATCTAGTCAGAAGCATTTTCAAATATTTCAAAATGGGCTGACACACCTCATGCACTGCCCGGGGCCATGCCCCCCGCATTGTTCCGTGCCCCCTCTTCAATGTGCTATTGGCAGAGGGGCCAACTGGCTCAGCCCTGGCCTGGGGTGGGTCCAGCCTGAAGCTGGGGAAACTTCCAGTTGTTTCTGACAGGGGCTAGGTCGGTGGTACTCCTTCCCCCACTCCCCCCCCACCGGTTACTATACCCTTGGAGCCGGGGGTGGGGGTGAACCCTTAGCAGTCACTTACACCACTGCAACCCCTCCCTTGCCGCCAGAGCAGGCTGGGAGCTGGGGGAACCCTTAGCAGTCACTTACAGGGGCCGGCACTGCAGCCGCTCCCTTGCTGCCAGCAGAGCTGGAGTCCAGGGAAACCTTTAGCAGCTACTTACAGGAGCCATTACTGTGGCCCCTCCCTGCTACCAGACAAACCCACCACACAAAACCACAGCAGTGGAGGGGGTGGGGGATGGTGATCAATGATGTTTCATTGAGTTACATGGGAAACAACACTTACCAGGGCAAAGCTGAGAAGCTGCCATACAGTGTTCAGAGGGGGGAAAGATCAGAAAGCAAAGACTCCTGGTAGCAGATCTCTAACATCAATCTTTACGAAAAAAATTTGTACAACTACCACTTTAGGAACATACTGGTAAGACAACAAGTGCAGACACTATTAAACATGTTGTCAGCATAGACAAAGCTCTTTAGAATCAGACTTTATGAACCTTTAAACTACTCAGGTTTCCAGGTGAATTTATCAGTACTTTTGTTCAAAAGTAACATATGGAGTGGGAGAAGGAAGATCATTTCCTACAGTAATATGCTTAACTAACCAAAATAGTTATCAACAAGCTTTAAGGAAACATTTAAAAACACATAATCAAAATCTGTTTACAACCTAAAGCTGATTTCCTTGAAATATTTACACAACTGATAATTTTATTTTACAGACAAATTTTGCAACTATGAACATATTCCCAAAAGATTTATGTGTAATTGCAAATGGTGGATAATTTTATCAATTCTGGTACTCTTTTACAGCTTATTAGAGACAGCTTAGAAGCAGTGCCACTGAATTCAATAGAAGATTTGGTACTATTCTAACATATATTGATTAGACTCCAGCAATTAGTTATATTTAAGATGAAGGTTTTTCAGTTTCCTTGGTTTATTTTATTTTATTTTATTTAAATTTAAATTTAAATTTAATTTAATTTCCCTTTATATTTTATTCTATTATTTCTGTTTTGCCTTCTTATTTTTTTGCTGATTCAACTAATCAATAGTTCCTAGTAGGCATCTGAAAGCTCTCATTTTCCTTGGTCATATTACATCTTACCAATTACATGGGCAAACCACAACTGTGACTTGCATACTTCTCTAGGATAGACACTTTGCTAATTTTCATTTGCTTTCTTGATGTTCATAGAAAGAACTCAAATTTTCTTATTCCTTTAGACAACTTCAGGGCTCGCCCTTCTCCAGCCTACAGAATCAATGCAGTTTGTTGGATGCAATATGAGAAATGTTGCAAGTTTTTTAGTATTATTTAATTAAGGTTGAATGCTTGGAGTTTAGTAAATAAGCACTTAACGTAATAATGGAAAATTTACTGTCCTTTCTGATTCACGGGAGAGCAAGCTCCCCTGTTCTGGGCAGAGGCACTTGGACCTGTCTCCAGAGGCAGGAAATCCTGCAGGTAAGGAAGGAGGGAGCTTGGAGAACATGTAGCAGTGGCTCATCCAGCAGACCTCTAGCTAGAAGAGGCGCAGGAGCTGTGTGCACAGCGGGTGTGCGACATGCACCTTGAGTGATGCTGCGATCTC